>NC_057718.1:45352645-45444974 GCF_004010195.1 Chiloscyllium plagiosum
TAACCTCCTTCCACCTATCGCATTTCCAACGCCCCTCCCCCAAGTCCCTACCTTTTATCTTAGCCTGCTTGGCACACTCTCCTCATTCCTGAAGAAGGGCTCATGCCCGAAACGTCGATTCTCCTGCTCCTTGGATGCTGCCTGACCTGCTGTGCTTTTCCAGCAACACATTTTCAACATGTGTTTCAAGCCAATGTGTGACAGCAACTCCAGTACAGAGGTTTCTCTGTTTGAAGTGTGTTCTGATAGCACATTTTTGTTTTAGAATGATTTTTAAATTTCCATGATTACTGTGCATAGTTAACCTGTTTTCATTTAAACACTCGTTGCTACTTCACATTGCTTCTATCAACCCCCTCCTCTCCCTCTCTTAATCCCTTTCGTCTCTTTTCCCCTCTCCCAACTCCCTCTCACTTGCTTTTTTATCTGCATTGCTACTTCTCACTTGCCTCTTCTCTTCACCCCCCCCCACCCCCACGCCATAAAGCCTAATTTCTTGCTGCTTGTTTCTCCCTACTCCTGACTTCCCCCTTCCTACTCGCTGTTGAGGATAGAGGCATTTGTCTTAGCATCATGTTTTCCTGTGTGTTAGCAATAAGTGCAGTTTGCATGACATGTAAGGCATAATTAGTAAGGACTATTAGTAGCTCTATAGAAAATAGCTGCTTCCTGTGAAGGTTGGTGTAAAATTCCCTAACTCCAAAAGACTCTGACGTCCACAGATTGTGTGTGGAGCAAATGCAAGTTCAACATTCACTCTTTTAAAACCATTATTTTAAAAGGCAACAAGTAGAAAAAGGCTTATTTAGATGAATGAGAAGCTTTTTTTGGTGGAGTCAGAGTCAGACAGCCAATCGGTTTTTAATGTAAAAACTATAGGTCAGCATGGTAACCCATCCTCCTTGTATGTGTTTTATTGGGGGAGGTGCTATGATTTTTCTACAGCGCATTTCCATTCAGCATGGTGCTATTTAGGAATACATTAGCTCTCCTGAACAAGGGACAATTAACACCAAAGGAGGACAGGATTGTGTTTAAAGTGTTTGCTGAAAGAGTGAGAAAAAAATTGTTAACCAAAAATCTTGGTATCCAGCAAAGAATGGTAGTTATAACAAAAACTATTTGTGCCCTAAAAAACATGAGCATTCTCAAGATTTTCATTCTGAACTTGGCATAATTTGTGAAGAGAAACTTTTTTTCCATCTTCAAGAAATGAATAACATTTGTAATTTCTCTGGCAAAGACATTGGCTACAATAACCTCATCATTCTGACCAAAGAGGATAGTGTCGATACAATGAATAATTCTTGGTGCAAAGGTGAAATTCCGAAGGAGAGGGAAGTCAAGAATAATCATTGAGAACAATTGTATAAGTGATTTTGGCAAGTAGCCATATTCAAAACTTTGATCTCTGCTTATTTAGGGGTTCCACAAATTTGCTGTTGTGTTTTATCAAAAACAGCATTCAATCCCTTGAGGGAAGAATTACCACAGGGATCCTGTAATTTTAAGGTGGACATTGATAACATGAAAAAAATGTCTTATTCATTGTAATTTGTAACAACTTTTAATAAAGCTCTACTTTTCCTTTTCAAAATAAAATCAATACACTTACCAACGCCTGGCCCAGCCTCATTGTTTTCATGTGTCAAAAAATAAAATTTCTGCATTTTCAACCTTATGGTCTTCAAATGATTACAGTTAAATTAAGCTGACTATTGTTCCCTTCCTTTCCCTTGATTAAGAGCTCATTATGTGAGAACAAAAAGCAGATTATTTGATATAATTCATTTAAGAAGAGAGAAGCTTTATTCTACACATTAAAGTTAGGTTTGTGGCACCAAATGTTTCACCAAAAGGTGGGTGCATAAGTCAATACCCTGCTATTTTCAAGGGGTTGACATCTACATTTTCCCATCATCTTATTACCTAACTGTTTATGGTGGTACATCAGCTGGCTGTGAAGATGGCAGTTTGGGGATTTAGTTTTCGCTAACACTGTCCCCAAAACTAGCTTTGCATCATGGTCAGTTTGACAAGATTTGTTAGTAAACTTTGTCTTTTTGACCATGGGTCAGTTATCAACAATTTGGACAAGGGAGAGGAATCTCACCACAGTCTGCTTCATTGTGCTGGATTAGTTGATAATGCATTCTTCCATATTTCAATATTTGATAGAATAATTTTCTTGTCTTTAGTTTAAAAAAGTCAACTTCAAGAAATTAATCAGCAGGCAGTTTATAAACTGTTGGTCTGCCAAAGCTTCAACTATCTTGACTCTATGAAAATTAATTTCACTCTGAATGCAGTTGTCTAATAGTGATCCATAGCATAACTGAGAGGTAAATGTTAGCTTACAGTATATTATGAATACATCCTTCTCTCACCTGTGCTTATGATAATGGCTCGCACTGTAACAATACTATTTGTGTAATTTCATTAATTAATCCTTCTTATTACACGGTAGCAAATCTTGGATTCCTTGTACTGCAGTTGGTTCATCAATGGTCTAAAAAACTTGAACACCATCTAGGAATGCATTTGCCACCATATTATTGCAATGTGGATGCCCAATTTATATGCAAATTCGAATCATCACTGTAGTAGCTTTATTACCTGCAAATCTAATTTTGCATTTTCTGCCATTCTCCACACTAGCAAGAGACAAATACTCATTAATATTTTCGGCACCTTATAATTTCTTGCATTCACTCACTGATTCTATATCTGGGCTTTCCAAACCAATACCCTTTCTCATTATTGCACTGATGTCATCTTTACTAACAATGATATGCCTCCTTCCTAAACATTCAGTACCCTTAAATCCAGTCCTATTGGTCACCATACGGTACTGAGTAACCCAATGATCAATACGTCCAGTTCTTGCTTTTAAATTTATTTGCTAGTTCCTGTATTGTGTACACAGGATTTCATCCCTCTTTTTACTCATGTTACTGTGTCTGACATGGATCATGACCTCTAACTATTTGCTCTTCTCCTTCATAATGTCCTGCAACTGCTTAGTGATGTGCTTGAGCCTGGAACATGGAAAGCAACATATCAAGCTGGCCTTAAGCAGCTGCAGAAACAGCTAGCTTTTCTCCTTACAGGAGAATATACTACTGTTTTTCCACATGCTTCCCCCCCACCACCCTGCCAACCATTTTCTTCAGTTTGTAAAGCCTGTCTGCATAAGTGAACTATTGCAATGTAGGGCATGAGATATGAACTTTGTATTCACATGCAGTTTCATACATTTATTTAGCAAACAATTCAGTGTTAATCATAAAGGCATTAGAAATGATATATCACAAACAGCTGTGTGCACTGCTACCTTTGCAGCATCTGCTTGACAAGGTCCATGGATATGACTGAAGTAAGATATAAGCCAGGTACCAGGATGATTACATCTGACATGCTATGAAGATTATGCAACCCTCTCAAAGCCCAAGATATTTCTCTTGATAGACATGCCGTGGTCTTTGTATTTGCTGTTGGCCCTCACCCCTGAATCTGTATTATCTTTTACATTACCCTTACTCCAAAAACCATATTGTTTAAGCATTTTCTGCTGGGATGAGTTAATAACTTATTTGCAATGTTTTTAGGAAGATATTTTTCAGTTGTATAAAAAATAAGGCATCATTGTTATTAAAGGGAAAAATACAGTAGTTTTCTGTTTATTTCTGTTGATACAATTTTTTTTAAACTAAATTATCTTTTACATTGAGAGCAGATCTCTGCATGTCCCTATTTCATTTAGTGTCAAAGTAGTGATCAGGAGCTGGACGTTTATTATAGAAGTGGGTAGTAGGAGTTCAGAAATTTCCCGGCTTGATGCTCCCATCTTGGGAGCAGGACTTTTCTTCCAGGAATTCAAGTGATAATCAGAGTTGGGCCCAATCCCCTAGAAAGTGTTCATATACTTGGTATTCTAAGATTTTGTCCCAGTTGGAATATGGTAATTAAACACACAACAGCATCTAGCTCTTACACCTTCCCCACAGAGTCCCTTTACCAACTCATGAAACCCACTGTGTTTAATGAGGTTTAGTTGAGAGGCCAGACCTCCATTAGTCTGTTAAAATCAGTTCTATTTAAATTCTGCACCCATAGGAAAATGCTGTTCATTGACAATTCCTGTTAATTGCACATTATTTATTTTCAAAAGGTAGACACCTATTGAGTATCACTAGATTTGCTATTGAGACTTCACTAAAGGTCCAGATGATTGACATGTTTTTAGGGATCTAGGAGAAGCAGTTTTTTCCGGAAGGAAATAAAACAAAGTAATGACTGATTTGAAATTTTCCCATACATGTAGTTGATTTGATAAGACTAATTGTTTCTGTAAACTGCTTAATGGACATGGAAGTGCATTGACATGGAGGATGTGGGTGGACAATAACTGATGGGTGGAGGTACAAAGATGTCATGTGTAAGACCTTTAAAGAACATCCCTTTCCAATGGTTCCCTCAGCCATGACATCAGAGGTCCACTGAACCACAATTCTTTGAGAAGCTGGCCCTGTTGTACATTCATTATGAAGAGTTTGCCTTTAAGGACATTGGGCATACCATGTTGAACATCTTCCTGGCAATTAGTCTGACTTGCGTTTACAAGTTGCTCATACATTATCAGTTGCTTTGCTGGAATAGTTGCTTCAGAGCTTGCAATGTGTTTTATTGTTTCAAATGAATTAGACCATAGATATAACCCCTAATGAGTGGTTGAGTTATTAGACCATTTTTATTAACACATACAATGAACAGTGGTGGGAACCTTCATGCTGGTGAGGCCTATTATAGTTAGAATTCCTACATTGTGGAAACAGACCCTTTGGCCCAACAAGTCCACAACAACCCTCCAAAGAGTAACCCACCCAGACCCATTCCCTTACATTTATCCCTGACTAATGCACCCAGCCTACACATCCCTGAACACTATGGGCAATTTAGCACAGGCACTCTAAATCTAAATTTAATTCACCTATCGTGCACATCTTTGAATTGTGGGAGGAAACCGGAGCACCCGGAGGAAGCCCATGCAGACACTGGGAGAATGTGCAAGCTCCACACGTACAGTCACCCGAAGGTGGGATTGAACCTGGGCCCCGGTGCTGTGAGGTAGCAGTGCTAACCACTGAGCCATCGTGCCACCCTCCATGGTCGAGTTATTAGAATGAAGAGTCATTATTGTGAATGAAAAGTCAGAATAAGTAATTTGCAAGTGAAATACTTGATTGACAGTCTTAAACTGTGCTAAACTATATGGAACAATACTGGATATCTTTGTTCCTTGTAGAGAGTATTGAAAACGCAGCTCACTGGTAAGCTGACAGTTCCCTATTGAGAGACCAGATGAATTCACTTGAAAAAGGCAACTGATGAGGTTTTGTGCTAGATTGGTAGTAGTCAAGGAAAGATCAAAAACGTATTGTCAAAATGTCCATAACATTCCCTTGTTTAAATTGGGACACAGAATACTTCCCAACAGAATGTGGTATGGTTAAACAGCCTTAAAAACTATGTTTTTTTTTTAGATTCAGGTCTGTCCAATACAGAAAAGCAAGCCATTAAGATTTTCTTAGCAGTTGGGAACAAAGGTCTATACAGACTCATGCCAACATTAACAGTCAAAAAGAGCTGAAATGCCTCTAAAATTAGAAGATTAATCCAGAGTCAGATTAAACTTTTATTTTCATTAACCAGAATTCATGTAATTTTGATAGAAGCCTACAGAATATGTATATCACTTCATTAGCTGATGCACAGAAAGAGGCTGATTGTTATTTTTCAGTTGGGAAACAAGCAAACAGAATTATTGGGTTGATAATTGTATGTACATTCATGGAAGCTTTACGGTAAAATTTTCTAAACAAACCAAGGACTTCTAGCAGTGAAGAGCTAGTGAATGAATGTAAGTATAAAGTAATCTTTGCAGATTGACTAAGCTTGGAGATCCTGATTCAAAAGTTGACGCAATCACTAGAACTCCCAAATCTAGCAAGACAAGTGGAAGTTGCAGCCTTTTGCACGCATAGGAAATGCCAACTTTCAAACAATTTTGTATGGCTTTGGCAGAGGCGATGCACTAAGAGCAAAGATTGATAATGCTACAAATACTTGTATGTTGACCGAAACAAATGGTGTGCAATCAGTATCTTCAATCTACAGTAAAGATATCCCACTCAGGAGGAATACATAAATGCCCTCCTGATGAAGGGCTTTTGCCAAAAACATCGATTTACCTGCTCCTTGGATGCTGCCTGACCTGCTGTGCTTTTCCAGCACCACTCTAATCTCCAGCATCTGCAGTACCCACTTTCACTTAGTTGATTTTAACTTTACTGCAAAACCTCTTCCAAGGATGCCTACCTTGAAGAAGTTCTCCTCCTCTTTCTACAATGATCTCATTGAGTCTCTCTCTCTCTCTCTCTCTCTCTCTCTGTGTGTGTGTGTGTCTCTCTCTGTCTGTCTGTCTGTCTCTCTCTCTCTCTCACACTGCAACCCCCAGGACATCTTCTCTGCTCTAAGCTGACCAACCACATCCTGAAGCACACTAGCTACAACAGCCACACCTCCCTCCTCAGTGCCTGCCTACAGAATGGACTGATCCCACATGGGGTCTGGACTACATTCAGACAGTGCATTCCAGGCAACTACCCCAACCCTCTCAGTGCGGGGGGATAAAACGTTCCTTGCACATCTATTTTAACATTTTTTTTCTCCTCTCGTTTTAGACCTGTGCCCCCTAGTATTTGACATTTCTACCCTGGCAAAAAAACACAAACTATCCACCCTGTCTATGCCTCTCATAATTTTATATAACTATATCAGGCTCTGATGCTCTAGCAGAAACAATCCAAGTTTGTCCAAGCTCTCCTTATAGCAAATGAACTTTAATCCAGGCAACATCCTCATAAGCATTTTTTTGCACCCTCTCCAATGCCTCCATATCTTTCATATAGTGCGGTAACCAGAACTGTGTACATACTCAAATTGTGGTCTAAGTAAAATTTTATAAAGCTGCAACATGACTTGGCAACTTCTATACTCAGTACTGCGCATGATGAAGACAAGCATGCTTTGTTTTCTTTACCACCTTATCTGCTTGAGTTGTCACGTTCAGGGTGCTATGAACTTGCCCCATAAAAATCCCTCTAAATATCAATATTCCAGAGGGTACTGTCATTTACTGTATATATTTCACTTGTATTTGACCTTCCAAAATGCATCACTTTATACTTATCCAGATAAACTCCATCTGCCATTTCTTCACCCAACTTTCCAACTGATCTATATCTTGCTGTAATCATCTTCACTATCCACAACTCCTCCAACTTTCGTCGATTCTGCAAACTTATTAATCAGACTATCTACATTTTCATTCAAATCATTTATATATATTCTAAGCAACAGAGGTTCCATCTCTGATCTTTGCATAACACCACTGATCTCAGATCTCTAATCAGAAAATGTCCTTCTGCAACTAACCGCTGTCTCCAATGACCAAGCCAATTTTGTATCCAACTTATCAACTCACTGTGGATCCTATGGTGACTTAATTTTCTGAACCAGCCTACCATGAGGGACCTTGTTATATGTTTTGTAAAGTCCATGTAGACACTTCCCTCACTAATCATCTTCGCCACATCCTCAAAAACCGCTCAAATTTATGAGATAAGACCTCCCCCACAACAATCCCTAATAATTTTTTTTTCCCAAATGTGACTAAATTTATGAAATAGGAGCAGAAATAGATAATTTGGCCCCTAGTCTGCTCTGCCATTTGGAAAGATCATACTGATCTATTTGTGTTTCAAATTCCACATCCTCATCTACCTTTGATTACCCTTGATTTTCCATGCTTGTAAAATTCAATCAAATCACCTGCACTCTTGTAAACTCCAGTAGAGATGAGCCATCCATGTGTAATCTATCCTAATAAAACAATCTGTTCATTCCATATCTCAATCCAGTAAGTCTCCTCTGAACCACCTCCAATGTACGTCTTATGATTCATCTCCATTCAGCTCCTAAATCTGAATGAAGAATTGAAAGAGCAAGAAAGGAAACAGGTTAGGCACCAAACTCTGTATCACTAATCCAATGAAAGGAATGTGAGATTATAGGATGGTCTGGAGCAACTTGCATGTGAAAAATCCAGCACAGCAAAAGCAACTACAGTTCATGCTCAAAGGAATACTCAAGAAAATGTGAGACATGCAAAAACATGCATTAGCACAACACAAAAAATGTCAGTGCTTTCAGAAAAAAATGCTAATAATGTTACTCTAGTAAAAAAAACTGTAACAGAACTTGGAAGAAACCAAACAAGCAGGGGAACAGCGAGTGGAAGAGGTTTGGTCTTCAAGGAATTCAAAAAAAAAGTTGGAGAGACTGACAGTTATTAAGGCTGGTTCTGAAAGAGCAAATATACTAGTCCACCAGAGAGCTAAAGTTTGATAGAATTTGAAGAAACCAGGCTACAAAACCAGAAACTTCAAAATGAACTGGAAGCTTTCAAGGGACAAGACAGTAAATGCCATTAACGTTTGCTTCCATTTGTAAAAGAAGAACAGTCTGTGACTAATCTGAAACCAAAACTGGCTGTGGTGCATCAGGAGAAACAAATTCTGGAAATCGCACAGCACCAGGTTATAGTCCAACAGGTTTACTTGGAAGCACTAGTTTTTGGAGCGCCGCTCCTTCTTCAGGTTATTGTAGAGTAGGACCATAAGACATAGAATTTATAGCAAAAGCTTGCAGTGTCATGCAAGTAAAATGATATATTTAACAAACCTCGATTGTTGTTAAGTCTTTCATCTTTTGGAATGGATTACAGGTTTAGGTTCAATAATGTGTAAGTCCCAGAACTTCTTTTAAGTCACATTCTCAAGATAAGGTTTTATATTTTTAAAAAGTGACGTCTTAGCTCAGACAATGCCGTAACGGTGTGAGTCTGTCTGTATCCCAATCTTGACTCAGACTGGTTCTATTTCCAAAGTGGAAATCACAAAATATTATATGGATTAACTGTTTGCACTGACTACCTACCAATTGTGTATTTTTTGAGCAAAGTAGAATGTATCTGTAAATATAATTCAGCAAATACAGATTCTAAAAAATGAAAGGCTTAACAACAATCGAGGTTTGTTAAATATATCATTTTACTTGCATGACACTGTAATCTTTTGCCATAAATTCTGTGTCTTATGGTCCTACTCCACAACCACCTGATGAAGGAGCAGCAGTCTGAAAGCTAGTGCTTTCAAATAAACCTGTTGGACTATAACCTGGTGTTGTGTGATTTTTAACTTTGTCTACCCCAGTCCAACACTGGCTCCTCCATATCAAATTCTGGAAAGCAATTGCAATCCATTGGTTGGGGGGTGGAACTTGACAACAAAGTGATCATCACGAGAGCTGCTCACGAGCAAATCACGCACATTTTGTAAAGACTCATAGGTTCTCTTATAAAAAGTTAGACATTTCCTTTTGGAAAGGAAGGGATGCTGTGTGTGTACCGTTCTTTTTCCTTTAAAAAGAGCTTATCTTGAAGGACTTCATGTTTATGTGTATGCAATGTTGAGATTGTTGCTGACAGTCTAACTTTGAGTTTGCAGCTGCTAAAAAGAAATCAGTTGATTTACCTCAATGTCTGGTTCATAACTTGTATTGTGCTTTGCTGTTTTCACAAAACTAGCCCAGGGAATTAATTGATCCTTGATAAGTGATTATTACATTACTATCATTAACATGACAGCCCCCTGCAATTTTCATGAATTTGGCACTAGCGGATGGCTTTTCTCTGCAGTGGAGCTACTCAGATCAGGAATGCAGGATGCAAACACATAACCCAACAAAGGAACTTAGTTCAAAAGTGAATCAGGTGGGGCTTCTAGCAAAATTTTAATATGAGAAAGATGTCAATTCATAAGATGTCAATCTACATATAAAACCGTTGTGTAACAACTAGATTTTGAAATTGTTGGGACATTATGTCAGCAGTGTAGAGGATGTCACACAGACAGAATCACTATAGTACCAGCCCTCACCTTCATCCCACCTTGAATCCCAGATTCTACTCTGGGACTCCATTTATGGATCTGTGGAGTCTCACTAATTCTGCAAAAGTGTAGCCTGATATCTTTCATGGGAAACAAAGTTTTAATTTTTTTTTAAAATGGGTATTAAAGGCATTGACAACTGTTTCAGCATTGTTTTAATTTCTCGTCTTTCCCTTTCACCTTTTTTCTTCTACCTTTCAGTGAATTAATCCAGGTAACCTAAAAATGTGTGATTGCTGATCTACTTTTCAGCACCTAAATCAGGGAGCAGCTTTTTCCTTCAAATCTCACCTTCCTCCAGAGGTTTACTTGAAGGGTTAATTTTAAACTCAGACCCATTAGGTTAAATGTCATTGAAGCAAATAGGGAGGAGCATTGGGTCATTAACACAACAAAGCCAGTACCACAATGTCAATGGCACTGGATCAATCTTCATACATTTCCTCGGGGTCCTCCTTCCTTCCCCTGCCCTTCAAGCTATGTATAATCAATTGTGTATGTCCCTCTCTCTAATGGAGAGGAATGCCTATGGTTATTTGTGGACTGTGGCTAATAATTTACCTAATCCTGTGTTTCAAAATGTTTAAAATGTTTTTATTGTCCCATTGCACTCCACACAAGTCACACATGCAACTAACTCAGCTTCTCTTGAGATGTAAACAATTTGTCTGAAAAATTACTATTTGTTCATTATTTGGAGGTGCCAGTGTTGGACTGGGGTTGGCAAAGTTAAAAATCCAGGGCTTATGCCCGAAACGTCGATTCTCCTGTTCCCTGGATGCTGCCCGACCTGCTGCGCTTTTCCCGCAACACATTTTCAGCTCTGATCTCCAGCATCTGCAGACCTCACTTTCTCCTCAAAGTTAAAAATCACACAACACCGGGTTATAGTCCAATAGGTTTATTTGTGGCACTAGCTTTCGAAGCATTGCTCCTTCCTCAGGTGGTTGTGAAGCAGGACCATAAGACATAGAATTTATAGTAAAAGATTACAGTGTCATGCAACTGAAATGATATGTTGAGCAAAACTAAATTCAGTCTTTCATCTTTTAGAATGGATTTGTTAGTTTTGGTTTTTTAATATTTAAATCCCAGAACTTCTTTTACGTCGCATTCTCAAGATAGCTTTAAGTTTTATTACAAAAGATGTCATATCTCAGCTCAGACAATGCATTAAATGTGTGAGGTTAAAGTCTGCCTGTCTCCCAATCTTGATTCAGACTGGTTCTAAAGTGGAATTTTCACAATATTACATGGATTGACTGCCTGTAGGTTATGTATTTTTTGAGCAAAATAGGATGTATATGCAAATATAATTCTGCAAATATAAATTCACCCCATAAACGTGTGTGTGTGTGCACAGGAGAGAGAGAGAGACAGAGTGAATGTGTGTGTGTGAATGTGAGTACATGTGAGAGAGTGTGTACTTGCGAGTGTGCAAGCTTGGCAAAGTATATGTATGCATGTGTTGAGGTATAAGCTTGTGAGAGGGTACGTGCATGGGTGAATGTGTGGGGACAATGGGCATCAACACAAAGTGGCCGAGCAGAGACTGATAGCCAAGTTTGGTACCCATGAGGATGGCCTCAAGCGGGTTCATGTCACACTACAGGTGACCCCACTGCACTATTTCCCCTCTCCCTCTCTTCTCACTCTCTCTCCTCACTCTCTCACTTTCTCTCACACACACACTTACTTTCTCACACACTTGTGCAGATCCTCTCTCATATGTACACATGTACACCCCCATACTCACATCCACACAGGCACCTCTCTCAGGCTTATACCCCATCACATCCACACACATCCTTTACCAAGCTTGTACACATGAAGCATACTCTCACATGCACTCATGCGCACGCACACGTTTATGGGGTGAATTTATATTTGCAGAATTATATTTGCGTATACATCCTATTTTGCTCAAAAAAATACATAACCTACAGGCAGTGAATCCATGTAATATTGTGTAAATTCCATTTTAGAACCAGTCTGAGTCAAAATTGGGAGACAGGCAGACTTTAACCTCACCCCTTTAATGCATTGTTTGAGCTGAGATATGACATCTTATGTTATAAAACTTAAAGCTATCCTGAGAATGTGACTTAAAGAAGTTCTGGGATTTATGTATTAATGAACCGAAACTAACAAACCTATTCTAAAAGATGAAAAACTTAATCTAGTTTTGCTCAATATATCATTTCAGCTGCATGACACCATAATCTTTTGCTATAAGTTCTATGTTTTATGATCCTGTTTCAGAATCACCTGATGAAGAAGCAGCGCTTCGAAAGCTAGTGCCACCAAATAAACCTGTTGGACTATAAACTGGTGTTGTGTGATTTTTAACTTTATTTAATCATTCACTCATTTTGCCGTGTGAGGGGCAGATATTACACAGGTTCTTGCAGGGTAGACAACCTATATCCCCACGTTCCTGTCCACGTTAATGTATTAAATGTTGTTGTAATAACATGTTATTTCAATTACTCTTTGAAATAATGCCAGAAACATCTCTCTTTATGATGTTGAAATAAGTGGGACGGTTTAAACACAATTTGTTCCATTTAAAACATGCATCCCTAAAGAACTTTGGGGAAGGTAGGATTGTTTGTGGGTGTTTACAGATGTGTAAGTCGTTACTATAGTGATTCTGTCTGTGTGACATCCTCTACAATGCTGACACAGTGTCTCAACAATTTCAAAATATAATTGTTACACAATTGTTTTATATTAGATTGACGTCTTATGAATTACTAGCATTTTGTATTAAAATTTTGCTAGAAGCACCTTGTGATTCACTTCTAAACTAATTTTTTCTTGGGTTTTTTCAATGCCAACTCATTCTGGAACCTCACCCAAATGATCATTAATTATGACCTTCAACAAGAAGTATCAAAATGGCAAGCTGGAGTTCAAGCTTCAAAGCCATTTTAACCAGTACACTATTGGGATGTACTGTGTGATGACAGCGATGCTTTAATCAGCAGAGACCAAGAAAGAATGGAAGTAACAGACAAGGGAAATGTTACAAATACACTGGTTGGAAGTAATGGAAGTAGAGAATGAGAAAGATGCAGAACATTGGACATGAGAGAAGAGCAAACATAGAGGTATACAGAGTAATTCAGAAAGGAGACAGCAATGGAGGAAACAGCCAGAATGGAAGAAAAGTGGGGATGGTTATAGGTTTGGAATAGTAAAGTGCTATTTGTGTTGACTTTTTTTTTAAAAATAAACAGAATTAAAGTAACATCCTATCAGTCTTTCATTGGTTACCAAGCCAAATGGATCTTGTCTGTGAATATAGTTGAGAACTAATGTCCTTTACAGTGTATAATAAGAGGGTACAGAACTATCACAGAAAAACCTGATGTTGTTCTTTCCAATATTTCAAACAAGCAGATTTTCTAGCACAAGATATTGGCAGTTACTGGACAGCACAGAAATATTACTTGTTTATTTGTTTCTCCTTTCCACGAGTCAGTAGCATTCTGAACAAATGTAATTTCATAACTTATTTTTCCAATTAACTTTATGAACAATTGAACTTGAAGCCTTTCAGGTCTGTCTGTCACACCACATAGTCAAATTAGACATTTACTCTAAGTTATGAATGGGCAGGGAGCAGAGGGATACAGCCCCTTAGAAAATAGGCAGCAGTTTAGATGAAGGATCTGGATCGGCGCAGGGTTGGAGGGCCGAAGGGCCTGTTTCTCTGCTGTAATCTTCCATGTTCTTTTCTATTTTCTTTGTTATTCTTTAATTAATACCACAAAGTGAAACAACTGCTGATTCACAAATAGCAAATTCTACCCCTTATATTGGAATATGCATTTGGCAAATTTAAGCTGGTTGGAGTGTACTTCAGTCAAAGTATAGGCTCGGTGAGACTGTAAGAAGTGTGAATAGGAGTGGAACTTGCTGGACTTGTGTAAGATAGTAGTTCAGCCTTAGCTGGAATATTATACACTGTTCTGAGCACAGGAAGATTGTGAACACGTTAGAGAAGATGCAGGAAAACTTCACAAGAATGTTTCTCGAGACGAGAAACTACAGTTGGGAAGATGAATTGGAAAGGTTAGGACTGTTTTCCTTGGAGAGGGGAGGGCTAAGAGAAAATTTTATAGAAGCTATCAAAACCATGAGGAAAGTAGATGAAGGAAAATGTTCTCACTCATTAAAGGATTGAGTGGGAAGGGGCGCAGATTTCGAGTAATTTGCAAATGAAGCAAATGTGATGTGAGAACACTTTTTCGTACAAGTGGTTTGGATCTGCTTTGCATTCCTGTAACTGTAATGTAAGTAACTCAGTGAGATGTTCAGGCATTATTGATTATTTGAATTAATGGAATGTGCAGGTTACAGGGGAAAGGTAGGAGAATAGCATTAAGCCATAACGCCCATTTGGAGAGCCAGTGCAGACACGCTGGGAAAATGGCCTCCTTCTACATCATAATGTTGTGATTGAGTTTGCTAACACAAACTGGCCATCATGCCTCCAGCATCTAAAGTTTTTTTGGGTTTTTTAAAAATTAAGCATTACCTTTTGAGAGTGCTTATTTGTTTTGACTGTGTGAGAAATTGGACGTTTGCAGGGGTAGATTGAATAAAATTTGCGTAATGTGGAGATAGGCAACATTGCCAGAAGCAGTTGAACTGTGGAGAAGTTAATGGTAATGAGTGGGGCAAGTACTTACCTTGATTGAAGATACAAGGTAAGTGATGAAGGATTGGAATATCAGCAGGAAATGATAGGCTCTAGAGAATTTTGCGTTAGCGACTTTCGTGCAAGAAAATATTAGGATGGGGTGCAAGTGTGAAAGATGGAGCTTCAGCCATTAAGGTGAAGAGAATGATGAACAAATAAGTCACGAGAAAAGTTGAAAGTCGTGTACAGTTCAAATAGCTGGATTGGAATTTGTGCAAGTTTGAGAACTTCACATGTCATCTGTAGCTCAATTGGCAGCAATCTTGTGGATGAGTCAGAAGGTTATAGATTCAAGTCCACTCTCAGGGGCAGAATTTGATGCCCTCCGCTTGGGTGATTTTAGTGATGGGTGGGTTAGATCCTGCGACTGTCCCACATTTACCCCATATCAGTCTGTGATGGAGAGATTTGTGGGTGGTGTTCCACCCTGCTTCCAATTGAGGCCGTAAAGTGGGTATTAATTGCTGAATTAAGCCCCAGACTCTATGGCTGCTGGTACTAATCTAGCAGTGGGTTAGTGAATCTCTCTGAGGGACGCCTAAGCAGCAAACCCTAGCACTTAATACCACCTGGCGTTGGATCCTGAGCCATCCTCTCTCTTGTAAACCCCTGCCTTTTGGTTTCCCTCTCCTGCAATTACTAACCTGTGAACCTCTGCAGTTATAATTTTGAAAGAGCAGAAATCACCACTTTCTGGGAGCTGTTGTATTGCAACAAAGAATTAGCAGCTGCCAATGGATGGATCATCTGCCTTGATTCCAGAGAAGGCCCTCTGTTGCCCAGTGAAGTGTCGGATTGCCTCATTCTGTGAAGTCATTAAGTGCAACATGGGACTCTAGCCAACACTCCAGCTGGCTGGCAAGATTTGCTTACGTGAAATGCCACCTTAAGAATTAAATATAAAAATCAAGTCAACACCCCAGTGATGTACTGAGAGAGTGCTGCACTGTTTGAGGTCTTGTCCTTCAAGTGTTACCTTAACCTGGGTCCCACTGCTCTCTCAAGTACATGTAACAGATCCAAAGACACCATTTTTAACAAGTGTAAGGTTGTTGGCCAATATTTATCCTTGAGTCAGCCTTCTCAAAAAACACACAAGCTGATAATTATACCATTTCTGTACATAGGCGTACGCAGTGCCCATATTGGCTACTGTGTCTCCTACATTACAAATGGTGACAATGCTTCAAAAGTACTGAATTGACTGTAAAGCATTTTGGAACATCCTTAGGTTGTAACAAGTGCTACCCAAATGCAAGTCTCACTTTTTAATTCCCCCCCCACCATGTGAAAGTTTCTTTCCAAAAGAAGTGGGATGAAACCAAGCAGCAGGTAGTGCTCTAAAATAAGGGGGAGCAACAAAATACAAAGAATTGGATTAGTGTTCTCCACTATAGGCAGAGCTGAACTTGTGCCAGTTGTCTAACTCTGGGCCAGTTGTCTAACTCCATTTTCTTGTAGAGAAGTGATTGGGGCCAGCAGAATGACATGCAGTGCTCAAAGTTTGGGAGAAGATTTGTAGCTCGGGTGCTCATTGTTGTGGTTCTGTTTGCCGAGCTGGGAATTTGTGTTGCAGACGTTTCATCCCCTGTCTAGGTGACATCCTCAGTGCTTGGGAGCCTCCTGTGAAGCGCTTCTGTGATAATTCCTCCAGCATTTAATGCTAGCTGACAGTTACCCTTATTAAGAGCTCAGTTGTGGCGAACTAGAATTTTCCAGTCTGCTTCCAAGTTCCATATTTGCAGAGACCAGATGAGGTATCTAAACACCAGTAGGCCAGGCTTAAAGATAAAGGCAATGAGGAGCAGCTCATTCTTAACTTCTGTGCCTGGCTGCTGAAATTGTTCTTTGGTTAAAAGTTTAAGCAAATTTAAGAGAGGTGCTGTTCTTTTTGAGAACCCTGTGCCCTCCTTACCTTCCATTACAGCCTGACATTCCTCTCAAGTTAGAAGACCTCTCTTGGCCATCCAACTCTGAGACCCCAACTGCCTTCCTTAATTGGATGTAGAATCTGTCTTCTTACCAGTTAAAAGCATAGCCTTGTTAAAATCCCAATGAATGACTTTTCTCCCATAATGGGAAGTTGGGCAAGCCCTGGAAAATTTCCCCATCTCTCTCTCCTATTGCCAAAGAGAAATCTAACCCTGAAAGTGGAAATAAAAATACTTAAGTGTAGAAAGTGAAACATTGAAACAGGACTAAAATGGAAATGACATTGCAGTTCATACCGCCTCTTTAGTGTTGATAAAAATCTCCCTGCCTTGTGGGTGCCTTTGTATATATTCAGACAGGTGATAGAAAGCTTCTTCAAAGAGATAGGTTTTAAGGAGCAATCCAAGGATGATAAGTTTTAGCGAGAGAATGCCAAGTTTAGTGTCCAGAAAGCTAATAGCACAACTATTGATAGAGCAGTGTCATAGAGAATACACTGAAGTCCTAACTGAGGAATGCAGAGAACTCAGAGGTGGTCAGATGGAAGAGGTTATGGAGATGAGGTTATTGAGGAAGTTTGAATGCAAGAAGGAGAACTGTAACATGTGTTGCATTGCTGGAGTACAGCAGTGATTGGCGAGTGGGACTTGAAACAAGTTTCAATGTAAGGAACAGAGTTTTAGATAAGCTCACCATGCTATGGTCAATGAAAAGCCCAATCACGAGGGTGTTGGAAAAGGTCTGGCTGTAGGTGAAAGAGCAGAGATGGAGATGGAAGTAGGCAGTTATAGTGTTTGAGAGCATTTGTCATCAGAAACTCAGCTCAATGTCATGTCGGGTGCCAAGGCTACAAACCATTTGATTCAGCCTCTCGTCAGTGACCAGAATGAGGGATGAAGTCAGAGGTGAAGGGTTTAAAATACTGATCTTCACCATACTGAATGAGAGGAAATGTCTACTCTGCTGAGACTAAATGTGAGCTAAACGATCACGATCTGTTTGAGCACAATGGGGGTGAAAGAGGTAATGGTTGAAAACAATACATTGTGCCATTAAGAAAGTCCATATAATGGAAGCAAGAAGTTTAGAGAGAAAAATGTAACTGGATTGACTTGAAAACAAATGCTAGAGAAACGCATAGCAGCTGTGATTTAGAAGTGGAAACACTGAACCCAGGAATTAAAAGAAAACCGACGTTTGCTTGCAAGCTTGAAACACTAGTAGCCAGTTTTGAGAAAGGAGAAAATAAAAATCAAGAATAGTAAGAAAGTATAGAATGAGGGAAAGACAAGCACAAAGAAATAAGAAAAAACAAATGTCAGGAATAAGAATAATAGAAGCTACTGTGATAGATGCAGACTTCGATAACTGCAACAGATTGGAGGTCACAGCTGAAATACCCAACTTACATATGAAGGTGAAACCCAAGTCCAAGTCCTTGCAAACAAAGAATGCATTTAACCTTGCACAGGTAGATTTTAGCGTCTGTTTGCACCCAGCATTACATAAAAAGCTTTACCTTTTTAAAATCTGATATTAACTGCTTCCAACAGTTCTTGCATCAATTAAAAACAATCTCAGGCTGATAATGTGATCCTATAAAAATAAATTAGAAGCGCATGACTGTGCTACCTGTTAATGTGTTTAGATAATGGAGTAAGATTACATAAAGAATTCACAGGGAATGAGTTGGAAATACTTTAATGGATTGCATAATAAAACACCAGAAAGGAACCTTTCAAATGGAACTATATTTATTTACAATTAAGGTCCCAGAGTAGTCAGAGTAGTCTAACTTTATGTAGAATCACAAAAGTGTAGCCAACGTAATCCTATCTGTATCTTAACGTAAGTATGTTCTACCAACTGTCTGCCAAAATCAGCAGCAACAATATTTTTAGGTCACCAATATCTTCCTACACTTACCTAATGAAATGTTACCATTACCCTACATCAAAGCTTCAGTCAATCAGCCCAGCACTGGCTCAGGATTTTGTTTTCTAGTACAGTATTTGAGGTGGGGGAGGGGGGAAGGAAAATCAGCATTTAGGAGCTGACTATGATATGTCCCATTAAACTTTTGCCTTTAACCATTTTTCCATGAGTGCTGGTAAAATGTTGGCTGTGGGGTAAAAGTCAAATGCTGTGGCTGACTTAGCCAGAGTGCTGATGGGACATACTGTAAGATATAATTGACATCAATAAGCCTTGTAGTAGATATCGTCAAAAGGAATTTCCAATGCCTTAAAGTTTGGCTGACTTGTAATACGAAAAATGAACTATTGCCAGATTTCTAATAGTTTCAGCTAATTGTATTTTGGTTATTAGTTTCTGGGAGACAACTGGCTATGAAGCTGACTTTTTACCATTATTATCCACTGAGGCAAGAAGTCTCAAATATATAGGGTGAATAGTTTTTGGGGCAGCATTTCCATTCTCCTTAAACAGCAGAAAAGCGTGTTAAAGAGCAATGAGGCTCCCTTGTTCTTAAAGAGGCCTGAGGAGGTGGCAACAGGAAATGAGTGGGAAGACCTTGCAGTTGAGAAAGGAATGCAGTCAGTACAGAAGTAAGTCTCGTTTGGACAAGTGAGGGAGAGCATGTTAGGTCAGAGGGGAGTTGATGTAGCACAGAAAGTTACAACATCATCCTATTTCTATCTCTGACTTAGATATATCTTAAAAGGTAGAACAAGGTCTCGAATAAAAAGAAGGCTCAAAAGACCCAATTTAGTTATTCTTTAAATTTCCAAAGAGCATCACCGTCAAGGGGAGGTGGCAGCCTTGTCATATTATTGCTGGACTGTTAATCCTGGTATCCAAGTATTGTTCTGGGGGCCCAGGTTTGAATCCTGCGTGGGCAGGTGATGGAATATAATTTCAATTTAAAAATGATCTGGAATTTACAGTCTAGTGATCACCATGAGTCCATTGCCATTGTTGAACCCATCTGGTTCACTAATGTCTTTTTAGGGAAGGGAACTGCCATCCTTATCTGATCTGGCCTACATGTGAGTCCAGACTCACAGCAATGTGGTTGACTCTTAACTGCCCTCTGGACAATTAGGATGAGCAATAAATGCTGGCCCAGCCAGCAATACACTCATCCTTCCATAATGTTGCTGATGATTGAGAATAGACTGATGGACTGGCAATTGATCGGGTTAAATTTGCTTCAGTTTTTGTGGACAGAACATATCTGAGCAGTTTTCCATATTATCTAGTAGCTGCCCTGGAACAGTTTGGCTTGGGATACAGTTAGTTCTGGAGCACAATTCATTGGTACTACTGCTGAGTCCAAAGCCTTTGGAGTATTCAGTGCCTTCGGCCATTTTGTAATATCATGTGGAATGAATTGAATGGGCTGAAGGCTGGCATCTGTGATACTAGCAACCTGAGGAGGAGGCCAAGATGGGATCATTTCCTTAGAACAGCTGACTGAACATGATTGTAAATGTTCAGCCTGTCTTTGTCTTGAAATTGCAAACTGGGGCTGTGTATAAATTCACCTGCACCTCCACAGATATCATCTATTGCATCCGCTGCACCCGATGTGGCCCTCTCTATATTGGGGAGACAGGCCGCCTACTTTCGGAACATTTCAGAGAACACCTCTGGGACACCCGGACCAACCAACCCAACCACCCCGTAGCCCAACACTTTAACTCCCCCTCCCACTCCACCAAGGACATGCAGGTCCTTGGACTCCTCCACCGCCAGACCATGGCAACACGACGGTTGGAGGAAGAGCGCCTCATCTTCTGCCTGGGAACCCTCCAACCACGAGGGATGAACTCAGATTTCTCCAGTTTCCTCATTTCCCCTCCCCCCACCTTGTCTCAGTCAAATCCCTCGAACTCAGCACCGCCTTCCTAACCTGTAATCCTCTTCCTGACCTCTCCGCCCCCACCTCACTCCGGCCTATCACCCTCACCTTGACCTCCCTCCACCTATCGCATTTCCAACGCCCCTCCCCCAAGTCCCTCCTCCCTACCTTTTATTTTAGCCTGCTGGACAAACTTTCCTCATTCCTGAAGAAGGGCTTATGCCCGAAACGTCGATTCTCCTGTTCCTTGGATGCTGCCTGACCTGCTGCGCTTTTCCAGCAACACATTTTCAGCTGTGTATAAATTAGGCCATACAAAGAGAACAAAAAATATGTAATAAACAGGTTATTCTGCACTCAGTTTTCCTTGTAGTGTACAATTTAAAGACACTTTAAAAAAAAATTGTTGAACTTGACTTTTGCCCATTGGACAGTTCGCGGGGTAAACCTGTAGAAAGAGAGTACATGAAAATACTAAAAATTGTAATCACAGTTCATTTGAAATCCTGCTCACCAGTTCATTAGTTGAAATAACTGAGATTGTTTTGAGAAATATGCAAGATTTTGGCTTCTACTTTGAAGGAAGTCAGTTTCTGCCTGGTATTGTCACTGTTTTCATGTCTTTATCACATGAAGAACCAATCTGCTCAGTGATGCATCAGAAATTACTCTATTTCTGGAAAGTAAAGAGAATCTTGTATATAATCTGCTCTTGATTTAAAACCCTTTAAATTATCCAGAGATTATTTTTTCAGCAGTAGATTATTTCTTTGTTGTGTCATTGCATATTTACTTCAAATTATTTAATTTCATGAGGAAATGACTTCAAATTAATACAAATAAACTATATGTTGTGAATCTTTTTGTTTTCCTGTTTAGTGATTCTTAGGGTTGTGGAAATACTTGGTTGACATATAACTCTCTTGTTTCTTCCACCAGACTCATTATTTTGGACTGTGGTTCCTCAGTAAGACTCAACAGGGTCGATGGGTGGAGCTAGAAAAAGCCCTGAAAAAACAACTAGACAAATTTGCCAATGAGCCTCTCCTCTTCTTTGGAGTGATGTTCTACGTGCCCAGTGTCTCGAGACTTCAGCAAGAAGTCACAAGGTACAGAAAACTAACAAGCATTTTTCTCCTAGTATCCCATAAATTGAGACAGAAATGATCTTAAGGAAGAATTCCGAGGTTTCAGAATTTTTCATCCCTCAAAAGTATACAATTTGTGAGATAAAAAGATAACTGTGAATACTAAAGTAAAAGTTTTAAAATGCTTGAAATTACAAACATTTCTTCATTTTACTGACATTTTAGTGCAAGATCTTTTATCAATCTGTTTCAGGGTCAAATTTAAAACGCAATGTTTTTTTCTCTTCTGAATATTGAATGATTTGCTGTACATTTCAAAAACATCAATGGAACATCTATTTTAGTAGTGCTGTTGCATACATGCTGTTGAACAAGTATTAATGCAGCAAGCAAATCGGACAAGAGAGGAATATGTGTGACATGGAGGAAATTACGTGGGCTGTGTTTGAATGTGAGGAGTTAGGTAATAAGGTGAAGTGTTGAGGATAGGAGTTAGTTTCCAATGTGTGCATTTACGATGATGTAAACTAAAACACTTGGATGCGTAGTTCTTTTGCATCTTTGGTATATTTACTTTTCAAATATATTTACTTTCCTGTCTCTTTTCAAATTAAATCATACTTTAAAAGCATCTGATGAAGGGAAATTTCAGATAGTATTTCATGTTGGATGCACTTTTGGATTTTTGAACATTTCAAGTGTTTGTGTATAAAATGCAACATTTTGAAACATTCACAGTAAATTCAAGTGGTCATGCATGATTTCAATAACTCTTAAAATTCTGTTACACTACTGAGATTTACAAAGTATTTGTGTTTAGGCCTAGCTGCTCTTTCTCAATATTTATGGTTCACATAATCCTCTTCGTACATTTCTTCATCCAACCTTTTAAGTCAGAACCCTTCTACTGTGTTTTTCATTTGGCTTGCCTCAAATGCTTGAATGTTATTTGCCTCATCTACTCCATATTGTATAGTAAGGTCCACACTCTAACTCCGCCCTGGGTAAAGAAGTTTCTCTGAAATTGCTTGTTGAATTATCTTCTTTTTATTTATTCTACTTATCTTTTTTTCATAACTCCTAGATTTAGATTACCCTACAAGTAGAACCATTTTCTCTGCTTGACCAAACAGGTTCCCCATAATTTTAAACTCATCTATTAAGTGATTACCCCAACCATCTATTCCCTCAATAAAAGATCCCCTGCCTGTTCAATGTTTCCTGGTAGTTTGCTGCTTCTCCAAACTGGGATCATCTACATAGCTTCAAAAAACAGTCTGCAGTCTTAAAAGTGGTTGATGATTTGAAGATTACAATGATTGACACTACAAATTAAATCAGTCAGTAGCTCAACTGTCCATTATAAATAAATGGCAATTTCTTCACTGCTTATGTTTTAATTACCAACTCTGACTGCCTTTAAAGCTAGTACCTTAGGCACTTGTCTCATGATTTCATTTAATGTCTTCAGCAGGCAGAGTAATGAGAGGAAACTCACCTAAAAGCCCAAAATAATGAACTAGAGATTTGATTTTGAACTAGCCTTGGGTAATTCTTCAGCTGCAGAATACTGTTCTGTCTAACTGATCAGAAGTGCCGATTTGCGTGGAATGTTTAACAATTTGATGGAGTGGTTTGTCTCAGAGAGCCCTGAATTGGCTAACAAAGAGATTAGGATTGATTCAGAATTCAGCACAAGTAACAGAGTTTGAAGTTTGAAGCATGTTCCCATCTGCTTTATTGTTTAAAGAACTATCCATTAGCTATTCTGTCCTCGAGGCCAGAAGTTTACAAGAGCTCAGGACATTCCACTTCTGGGATAGATGTCAGATCCAAGCCTGCCCAGTTGAACAGTTGGATACCAGAGTAAAAGTACTGGCTGCAATCTTGTAAGAAACTATGAATGGGATGATCAGAATTGAGGCCTGGTCTGAAAACTTGCAACTCGCCAGTATCAGGTAGGGCACAATCGAGGTTACCACTGTCAAGGATCAGAAAGTACGAGAGGGCACTTTCACTCTGAGATTCTTTTTATTGGTAGGGTTAACCAGACAAGCCCCAGCAAATGGAACATTGAAGTATTGCTAGAATATTGCTGGTAGCAACTTATAATGGTGGCTAATTGTCCAATTCACTGAATTAATTGGCTGTCCGGTAGATTGGCATCTACCCAGCTACCCTTTCTAATCACCTATGGTGATGGGAACATGTCAGGCATCTCTCCCCTCTGTTGCTGTTTTACAAACCTTTTTTTCTCCTAGCCCATCGCAAGAAGGCTAGTAAAATTCTGACCGATAGCTCAACTTCATCTATCTCAACATGATTCTTTTTCTTTTAGTGTTTTTTTTTCCTTCTTCTGAAACAATTCATTGCAATGGTTCCATTCTTCTAGTTCCAGCGCTTTCTAAACAGAACTGGAGTAGAATGTTGTGAGACACTGGGAGAGTTCTTGTTTCTTTCTCTCAGTAGTGCTGCAGTAGCTTTTAGTGTCCAATTAAACCACTGGAACAGATAAATGAGGCTTTGGTTTAATGTCTCATCTGAAAGTTTGATCTGTTAATATACATTACAGTTAATTGCTTTTAATGACTGCCTGTGGTGGACCAAAGTAGGTCTGTTATGACAACTCAGCCTGTATTTGAATACTGAAGTGGAGCTTCAACATAAGAATACAGATGCGACCATTGAACCAAGTTAATATAAATCATCTGAGGTTTTGTATTTCTGCTCAAATATTGTAGCTGAGCTGACAGGTTTCACCCACATCTGGAAACACAAATGTTTCCTCCTCCAATTCCCTTGATCTTGAAAGAATCTATTAAATCAGAACGAGTGGGTTGAAAATATTGTGGTAAACTCAAACTGCCTTGTAACTTGGTTGTCATGTATTAAAAGGCAATTTTCTCCAAAGGTTAGATTATCCACACAACCAGTTTCCAGTTGGCATTTTAACTGTCCAAGAATTAAATCTTAACAGGCCTTCCAAATTGAGACCTAGTTCCATTCAAGAACAACAACAACAATTTACATTTATGGAAGACCATTACTGTAGCATTGTATCCCAATGGCTGCACAGACACACGGAAAAAGTGATGTTGAGTCAATGTTAGGGATATTACATGTGGTTGTTCAGACAGATAGGTTTTCTACTAGGCAGGTTTCTCATTTCCATTTGGAACAAAAAATTCTAATCTTGTACAACAACATATTTAAGGTGAGAGGTTAGAGATTTAAAAAACACGAGGGGCAAATCTTTGATATAGAGTGTGATTTGCATGTGGAGTGAACTTCCTGAGGAAGTGGTACAGTTACAACATTTAAAAGACATTTGGATAAGTACATGAATAGGAAGTGTTTAGAAGGATGGGCTAGGAGCACACAGGTAGGACTAGTTTAGATTGGGATTATCTGCAGCATGGACTGGTTGAACCAAAAGGTGTGTTTCCGTACTGTGTGACTCTAGCTAGCTTAAACTTGAATCAACTTCCACAATGTGGATGCTGGAGAGATCCAAGCACATTGCACACTGCCCCATCAAACCTAACAATTATTGATCAGCTGATTAAGAGTTTCAAATGAAATCAATCTCAGAACAAAGAATCATAAAATAGCCAGTGGAATGCATTCTCCACTGCTGACACCTCTCTGGGCAGGATACTTAATGGCATTATAAAAGTCACACTGCTTAATTTGCAACATTGTAATCACTTTTATTTAGTTATGTGTTTCTAATGTTTTAGTATCCAGAATACTCACTGACAATGGTAAATGGATTTTACAACATCAGAAATTTATTTAAATATTTCTGTTGTTATAGAGATGTACAGTACAGAAACAGACCTTTGGTCCAACTCATCCATGCTGACCAGATATCCTAAATTGATGTAGTCCTATTTGCCAGCACCTGTCCCATATCCCTCTCAACCCTTTCTATTCATACACCCATCCAAATGCCTCTTAAATATTGTCATTGTACCAGCTTCCACTATTTCTTCTGGCAGCTCATTTCATACATGCACCACCCTCTCTGTGAAGAAAAATTGCCCCATTGGTCCCTTTTAAACCTTTCCCCTCTCACATTAAACCTATGCTCTCTAGTTTTAGACTCGCCTACTCCAGGGAAAAGGCCTTGTCTATTTAGCATATCCATGCCCCTCATGATTTTATAAACCTCCTATAAGGTCACCCCTCAGCCTCCAACTCTCCAGGAAAAACGATTGTGTTAAGAAGTTTACAAACGTGTAACACTAATGCTGAGAAAACTTTGTATCTCCTTGACTGCTACCAAAATAGTTCAATATTTGTTTTTTAAGTAATGAGTATATGGCAAAATATTATTTTACCAGTGTCAGCTTCACTAACCACCCACACTGCACCCTAAAAGGTTTTGGGATGTTTGATCACGGTACATGGAAACTGTGAATTCTGAATGAGCTCACATTAGAAAGATTTTGTTGTTCTAAATGTAAAAACAAAGTCTTTCCTACTACATCATGCAGAAGAGTTGAATATTTATTGTTCAATAACTTACAAGGAAAGGTTTTTACTCAAGGGGAAAAGAAGTTTTAAATTCCAACGTTATCAACTTTCTGTCTTCCAATGAAAGATTCACTGTTCCTTTTGTGTCTATTTTGTCAACAGATTAACATTTTTAGCTGAAGGAAATAAAGTTACTTCAACGTTAGTGTAGTGACTGCTACCACCACATTATGTTGATTTTGTAAGTCAGCTCACTTCATTACTAACACATGTACTGCTGCATCCATTTATTAGTCATCATACGCAGATGATTTGCTAAATCATTGCAACTCAGACACATTGTGTTAGGTTTTTCTTCATGCCTTTGGAGGATGGGATAGTAAGGGAAGACCATTCTGGTGAAGTGGCCTTTTTCATTTACCCTTTATCCTGACATTGGAGTCCTACAGTGTTTGCAATAATCAATACTTGTGTCAATACAAATTATTTATGTGGGTCTGATGTGAAATATTTATCTTCCATGGAAAACAATTTGCAATAAGCAAGGCATTGCTGGTAGAAGTAAGAAAGTGAAAGTGTTGAAGACCATCCATGTAGGTAAAATTCTGAGAATCATATCTGATTATCTGTAACTTCACATTCCACTAAGACAATGCGGAAACATTGTTTCAGGATTAATGCCTTTAATTTTGAGTTTAGCAGTATTACTTTGTGGCAAGGATGTCCTTGACATATTCACCTTTAGGTTGAAAAGGAAGCTCAAGAGGTGGAGCAGAGGTTGCCTGACAGGCCACAAACCATAGACATTGGTAGGCATTCACTCAGAGATAGCCACACTTCTGGGACAACAAAGCCTTTTGAATGTAGCCATCAGTGTCTCAGAATACTATGTTGAAAGCAAAAACTGATGGAGAGTCATCTAGACTCAAAATAATAGCTTATTCTCTCTCCACTGATACTGCCTGACCCGCTGTGATTTCCATGACTTTTTGTTTTGGGTACAGATTCCAGCACCTGCAGTAATTTGCTCTTAGGATACTATGTTTCTCATGGGGGCCAAACAAAATTATTCTG
Source organism: Chiloscyllium plagiosum (assembly GCF_004010195.1). NCBI lineage: Eukaryota > Metazoa > Chordata > Chondrichthyes > Orectolobiformes > Hemiscylliidae > Chiloscyllium > Chiloscyllium plagiosum. The sequence continues at coordinate 45,379,826 of NC_057718.1, forward strand.
CTGACTGATGGGAAATTGGTAAAGGACACACTGCTTTATTGATGGTTGCTTTCTTGAGAATGAGGTTCTATTAGGAGAGCATTTACAGCTTTGTCTTAAGTTGCTACCTGCATTACAAATGCCTGATGCTGATATTGGTTGCTTTAAACTGAAACTGTCAGCTAGAGAATGGAACAGTCTCAAAAGTCATTGTTGATTTTCTTTCTCCAAAGGAGAAATAAACATTAATAGGTTACACAGTTATCCGCATTTATAGACATAATCAGCCAGTCATCCACTTAGCAAAAAGACTCAGGATGCAAATGATCCAAGAGCCAGCCTTTCCAAGGTTATACGCCCATGGCAGCAAGGCCCACAAAGCAAATTATAATCTCAAAAGAGAAATATTTATAGTAAATGTGCATTTCCTCCTCCAGCTTAATATTTCAGCACACCATACTAGTTTCCTCCCATTACTACAGCTCATTTCTGTTTCTCACTGAGAGCAAGATTGTTCTGTCAGTTCTAAATTCCAAACCATATAGAATATATTTTTTTCAACAAATATCTGTTGTCAACACAGGCTACTTCCAACAAGCTTTAGAGAAAATAGATAAAGGCTGTATATTTTGTTATCAAAGTCAAAAGCAACAGTTTGGTGAAATTTCAAATCTATAGGGATCTCTTGATTCAGTATCAAAAATACCTTCTCTTTCCACTGCTGTAAAGAAACAAAAGATCTTAATCATACATGAAAGTTGGTGATTATGTAAAAGCTTTTGTAATTGATTGGGATCTATTGACTATACCACCAATGTTACTGAAAGAACTAGAAAGAACATACAAACAACTCAAGGGCACTAGCAGGCATCAGAATATAGGAACAAAATTCAATTCTGCAGATATGAAGAGATAGTTTTCATGAATTCAGTAGAATGACTTGCCGGTCATATTTTCTCTTATTTTGAATTCAGATTACAAGACCTATTGATTTCTGTTCAGCCTGAATGAATAATGCAGCACTCGGTGGATTATACAACAGCAGCGTGTTTTTCTGTGTCATTTTATTAGAGCCTTGTTAGTAATGAGACCTCATCGGCATTCGTATTTACACCTTGTAAATATCATCAGTTCAAAATCATCAAGATGTTTTGAAATGCGCAACCAATTTAAACAGAAAACACAGGAATGAATACATTTTTTCACATCCCTTCAGATTAATTTGTTTTCAATCCATTTCTTGAGATGAAGCTTCCCTACGTGAGCTAATTCACAGAATTACAGAAATATTACAGCCCACAAGGTGGCCCCTCACCCATCACGTTTGCAGCAGCGCTAAAGATAAGCATCATGAACTAGTGCCTTTCTCCTGCCTTTTCTCCATATCTTTTGCACATCATTTCTAACACGCTTCCAGGCGGGGCATTCCAGATTAGTTGGAAGGAGAAGATTGATGGTACATTGTCCAGTTACTTCCACTAAGAATATAAGTTGATCTAAATTTGAAAAATACTTCTTAATGAAGCCCTTGGTCCTGAATTTGTCAAACCACTACTTTCTTGAGAGAAACATAAACTAATGTTTTTGCCAAAAACATACATTTTGAAGTTCAAGTTGAACTTCTGCCACTTTTCCTGAACTTTTGCATATTCACATTTAATATATGCCTGTAAGTTTCTTAGTTCAACAATATGTTTAATGCAACTGCTTTAAAATCTTCTATTCACTAGAGATGCTCATCAACTCATAAGTTGTGTAAAAGTGATATGAGATCTACTTTATTGGAAATTCTAATTTATCTGTTTCATAAAGATTACAGTTTAAAATTAGTTTAACTATTGAGGGAGCAGAAGTTTTCACAAAATTGTAAGACTGGTAAAAAAAAGTTGGTGCCTTATTTTCATGGATGCTGACCTGCTTTATATGAAATAATTGCTTCTGAATATTCTTAGACGCTTTTCTAGCCCCTACTATCCAACACGCTATTCTGATCACGATGAGAGAAAATCAAGAAAAGGTCCAGTTAAACATCGCTAAACATCTCAAGAATTTCTCCTGCTGCCAGACTGTAAATTTAAAAGCTGTAGTTGAATGTTAACACAATCATGAGTGTTGTGCAGGAGTTTAAAAGAAACATTTGTGTGGAGGCCCTTATGAGGTTGAAAATCTTGGAAGAATTTGGCATTAAGTTTAGCAGAGCAATATGTGAAATTCTTGGGTTATGAGGTGTTACAGCTCTTGTCTTATCTGTTTTACAAGTTACCACTGAGTTAACACATTCAGTTCTTCTGCAGATGTCAAATTATATTATCAAATAATGTACACTAAAGCATGAAAACACAACTAGAGTTGAACTAGTTTGTTGGGCTAGTTTGCAGAAATGTGTAATTATATTTGAGGAGATACATTTTAATTTAGTTTGTAAGCAATTTCCTCTGCAGATGGTAAACTTATACTGTAGAGATGGGCAAACATTTTGACCATAGGGTGGCATCTGGATGTGTAAATTTTATGGGGTGATGGCCATACATCCCAATAAAGTAACACTTAGGTACAAATAACCATACAACCTTACATAATTTATACTATTATAATAATGAATTATGTGCTATAATGAAAACAAATTTGCACTCTTGGCACACCCTGTTGGCTTCATGTGAACAATGCAGTTGGTTACTTTTTTTTAACACCTTTATAGTGCCATCAAAGTTCTCTCCAAATTCTTATTGACCTAAGTACATAATTAGCAAACCAGATTGGGATATCGCTTTCATTTAGAGACAATTAGTTATATGTAGATTACATGTACTGACTCTGCAAGCATGGGGACAAGATGAGGAGGCAGATCTCCTCCATGAACTCTGAAGCCAGTACAGGAAATGAACCTGAGCCATTGGACATCATTCTTCATCAGTCTGACTTGTATACTTGCAGCATTTTTTATTTTTATTTCAGATTTCCAGCATTTGTCTTGCCAATCATTTACAATATAGTGTTGCAGGAATCACCAAAGGAACAGCAGTATAGAGAAAAACAAAACGTGGAGACACCAAAAGGCACATTTTATGGGGAGCATGACAACATGTATTATAATTCGTAGAATTGGACCTTAATGATCCCACGGCCCATTTAAATTCTCCAAGTTCATCTGTGTATTGCCCTAATCCTGTTAGGGACTCACTCTTAATTTAAAACCAAAATACTGTGGATGCTGCAAATCTAAATTAAGAACAAAGAAACTCAGCAGACCTGGCAGCATCCATGAGGAGAGAAAAAGAGTTAACATTTCGAATGCTGTATGACTGTTCTTTGAAATATTTTGGAGCTTGCATTCCTGAACACCTGAAAGGAAGAAAAAAAGTTTATTAAAGTGTCAAATGAGATGAATAGAGTCATAATACTGAAATGAGACTGGGAACAGCTGAATGAGAGCGAGAAAGGTCCAGAGTGTGCATGTGGCAGTGCATGACATCTCAGGTTGCATTTGTTGTCCTTCTAAAAGTTTGAAGTTCTGCTGTGCTTTTCACAGGAAGGAAATATTTTTCAGCTTTAATTTTCGGTTGCGGATAAGCAGCTTATCTCAGAGATTCCCATCACAAAATGTTAACACCATGTTTGCTTATGGAGATCTTCAGTCATTCATAGTTTTGGATTTATTGCAGAATGCAGCATTTATGTTTAGATATTTCAATCCTGAATATAATAGTTTAAAGCTACCAGCCGTGTTGTTATTCTTGGTGTAGGTGTCTGTTCCAAGCTGCAATATCCATTGATTGTTGTGGTGGTGCACATCTGCCCACAGTTGATGTCACTGTTCTTCACTGTTGTCAGTTAATGTCTCCTTAGTGTGAATATTGAGTTTTGGAGTCCTCATTTCATCCTCCAAGCAGAACTTTAAGTGCTATACTCAACTTTTGTATCTGGCTACCTCACCATACAAAAAAATACTGTCTGCCATCCAGCCAATGTTCCTGAACCAGCAAAGTCACTGCTATTTGATAAGTGCGAATATACTTGAGAAATTTGCCACTGAAAAAAAATTAGTGTTTTCATCCTTCCATGAGATTAAACATTCACCTACTCCACCATTGACACACTGCCAGATGTACTCTGGCTACTCATCAAGTTCCTTCAACAGCACATTCCAAATCTAAAGCCACCTGGAAAGAAAAAGGCAAAAGGTTCATGGGAACACCTTTACCAGAGATTCCTCTCCAAGTCTGACACCATTCTGACTTTTGTAGCTATATCACTATTCTTTCACTGGGTCAAGATCCAAGAACTTCCTTCCAAACAGCACTGTGGGTATATCTACATAGATTGCAGTGGTTCACCAAAGCAGCTCACCACTACTTTTTGAACAGCAATTAAGAATTTGGAGTAAATGTTCATTGATATCTTCATCTTGTGAACAATATTTAAAAGCCCAGAATGCACTCAAACAGTGAAGTTAAAATTGTTTTGTTGCTTTTCTTGATGATTGTAAGTCTTTCATGTTTCACAGCCATACCAAAACGTTGCAGAGAACATGTATCTCAGAAAGCAACATCTTGGTCCTAGGAGCCAGTTTGATGTTATTCTTTGCATGTTTCATGAGTTGGCTAAAGGTGGTACCTGCTTTACCTATATATGTGTGTCATGTTGTGAATCAAGACATTAATATAATTGTCACTATGGATCCATTTCCAGACGGATCAGTAGTATGGTATTTAAACTGACGAAGAGTAGACATGGGACACTTTGTCTCATAACTATGGCTTCCAGGATTCTTATTATGAAAGAGAACAAATTACAGGCATGGGAGAGAAAATTCAGGAATCATTTGTAAGCAAGATTCAGGAATGCGCAACTAGTGCTACATCATCAGGATAGTTGGAATCTTACTAGTACCATATTAATGTCATACTGATTACAAGCTGTTTCATCTCATGTATGACAAGAGATGAATGAACCTCAAATTTGGAAGGAGTGCCAACATTTTATTTGGAAATATCAACTTGCATTTGTGTAAAAGCTTTTATTCCAATTTTGGGTGAATTGTACCAAATAAGGCTGCAGGAGGATATTGTACTCCTAACTTGCAGATTAATTTCCCATCTCATATTTATAAGCAAATCCAATAGAGCTAGATGGATATTATACTGCCCCGAGCTAAAGCCATACAGTAGCAAATGCATTGATCTACAAATGCCCATTCTTCACTTTGTAAGTGCATGCTTTGAGAAGGCTTTGCGAGAACAGACACCTTGTTGGTTAGTCCTCCAGAATTGGGTAGTCTCAATGGTGTTGAGACAGTCTCAATACTAGTGAGACTGTTTTTGCCTTGCAGTTGTTCATGGTTGTTACTGTTTCCTGCTCTTCACAAAAGTGATAAGCATGTGTTATAGCTAAAGTTCTGCTTAAACTGCTGTAAATATAATTAGAAAGCATCAGTGTTTAGTGCTGTACCATGAGGTTAACTTTCAATTGCTGATGGACATTATTCATCTAAGAACAAGTCACTAAAAGTTGAAAAATGGGGTGAGGGTGCCTGTCCTGTTAATGCCCTAGATTCGTCTGTTGTCATTTTGAGATGGATTGCAAATAGCACATCTGTCTGTCTGTGTGCAAAAGGATGTGGTTTAATTATGCTGAAGTTTGAAGGTATTGAGTAGCTTAACCATTGGTCCTTGAGTTAAAAACTAAAAATATAATAGATAAGTGTTTTGTTTAAATATATATGGTGTCAGGAGGAGAAAGAGTCCTCAGCAGAAGTCGAGTTTGGTACCTGTAACTCCCCTGCATTTAGATGGGGATCAAAACTGAAATCTGAAACTGAATGTTTGAAATGGACTTTAGCAAGACCTTTGACAAGGTTCTGCATTATGGATTAGTTTGTGAAGTTAGATCACATAGAATTCAGGGAGACCTTGCCAATTGGATACAAAGTTGGCTTGACAGTAGGAGACAGAGGGTGGTGGTGAAGGGTTGTTTTTGTTTTGGACTGGAGGCCATTGATCAGAGATGTTCCCCAGGAATCAGTGTTGGTCCACTGTTGTTTGTCATTTATGGTAAACACTTTGGATGAGAATATAAGAAGTATGGTGAGTAGTTTGCAAAAGTTTGCGGTAAAAACCAAAATTGCTTGTATGGAAGACAGTAGGGAATGTTATCTAAGATTACAAAGGGATCTTGATGATTTGGGCCAAGGAGTGACAGATGGAGTTTAATTTAGGTAAATGTGAGGTGTTGCATTTTGGTAAGATGAACAAGGACAGGATTAGACAGTTAATGGTAGGGCTGTGGGAAGTGTTGTAGAACAGAGGGACATAGCGGTTCAGGTACACAGTTCATTGAAAGTTGCCTTATAGAGAGCAGTAAAGAAGGTGTTTAGCACGCTCAATTGCTCAGACCATTGAGTATAGGAGTTAGGACATCTTGTTGTAGTTGTATAGGACATGGGTGAGGCCACTTTTAGAGTACTGTGTAAAGTTCTGGTCACCTGTCTATAGGAAGGACATTATTAAATTGGAGAAAAGATTTCCCAGGATTTTATGGGAAATGGAGAGTTTGAGTTGGAAGGAAAGGCTGGATAAGCTGGGACTTTTCTCACTGGAGCGTAGGACGTTGAGTGATTTTATAGAGGTTTATAAAATCATGAGGGGGCATAAATAGGTGAGTAGCAAAGGTCTTTTCCCTGGAATTGGAGAGTTCAAAACTTGAGGGAATAATTTCAAGGTGAGATGAGAAACATTCAAAAAGGACGTGTGAGGCAGCTTTTTTTCACAAAGGGGTGTTTCATACATGGAAAGAACTGCCAGTGGAAGTGGTAGAATGCAAGTACAGTACAACATTTAACAGGCATTAGAATCCCTACTGTGTGGAAACAGGCCCTTCGGCCCCACCAGTCCTCCGAAGAGTATCCCACTCTGACCCATTCCCCTACATTTTACTCATGCACCTACCCTACACATCCCTGAACACTATGGACAATTTTAGCATGGCCAACACATCTAGCCTGGACATCTTTGGATTGTGGGAGGAAACCAGAGCACCCGGAGGAAACCCATGCATACACAGGGAGAATGTGCACACTCCACACAGATGGTCACCCAAGGCTGGAATCAAACCTGGTTCCTGGTGCTAACCACTGTGCCACCCCTTGAATAGCTACTTGAAAAGGAAAGGTTTAGAGGTATATGGGCTAAATGCAGGCAAATGGAATTAGTTTAGTTTAGGAAATCTGGTTAGTATGGACAAAATGGACTGAAGAGTCTGTCTCTTGCTGTGTAACTATAACTCTAAATCTTCGTGTTAAATGGGTAAATGCAATCGCTATTTTGCATTTTTGAGGTCCCACAAATGGTCATGAGATGAACATCCAGTTAGTTTGCTTAGTTGAATTATGATAACTATCCCTTGAAGTGGTTTCATGAATTATTAATGTTCAGTTTATTACCTGATTTTCATATTTACCAAACATGCTATTTATTCAGCTCCAGCCAATTAATCAACAGTGATTTTTTCCATCACAATATATGATTAATTATGATTTTGTATGGTTATAATATCAGTTTTTTAATTCATTTTATTGTTAGACAGTTAATGTTATTCTGTACTTCATGTGTTAACCATTTGAATAATTGGGAATCTCGATGTGGCTCATTCATTATTATGTTTGGTATTTTCTACTGAAATTAATGCATGTGGCCACCACAAATGGCTAGTCAGCAATTTATATTGGACAACACTGAGTTCAGTCATTCAAGAGAATTGATGAAGTAGTTAGAACAAATTTGATCTCATTGGTTGCAGGCCTACAGTACCTTTTCATTCGGATATTACCCTCACTAATGTATAATATGTGAACAAAGTGTCCAGAATGTGTTTAATTGGATGAAACCCTTCAACTTATTTGAGTGTTTTCGACAATCAAAAACCTGTCTAGTTCAGTAATTTTGGTAAGGGACAATTATGGCAGAAAGTTTTTCCATATTTAAAAAAAAGCATTGAGATTATCTCTGAGAACTCATTGGGTTTACTTACTGAATAAGTGAACCATACAGATTAGGAATATGTTTGTATAGAATTAACTGCAATGATATTGGGGTAAAGAGAGGGCAATCATCAAAGTTCTTCTCTTGGATACTATTCGCCAAATTTAGCTGGATGTGCTGGACGAGGACTTGAGATAAAGTCTTGATTGGCTTGGTTGTCAAACCAAAATTGAGGAGCCCATTAACCACAATCGAGTGCTGTCAGCTTACTTAATAACATGTTCCACATTTTAATGATAGAAGTCTGGTTCAGAACTGTCTACAGTAAAATCAGGAAAATCATCATGCTGGTTTTTCATTATATAGCACTCAAGGACATTGCCAAAGCTGATTATTATTAGTTCCAGCAGGAAGAATTTCCCTTCAAAGAATTGTTCAGCAAAATTGTTTTTTTTTATGAGTGCTTACATTATTATGACTGATTACTATTTGAAACCAGTATCTCTTGCACTTATTTTAAGAAGCTCTAGTGTTATATGAAAAGGTTGTCACTACCTTGGGTGTTGCAATTGGGCAGCAGAAGCAGTCTGATCCCGAATTGTGCTTCCACAGGCATGACCACTGGAACAGATGAGGAAATTCTTTTTCCTCTTGCCCTACATCTACCCCAACCATTCTAAATTTTATTGACTTGGTTAGATACCCCATTCTCTAATGCTGAAAGTACCTTTGCAGCAACATTTTTACATTGTTGTGTTTCTGCCTTCTTTCCTGTCTGTTCCTACTGATTTTTTAATGTTGTTTGATATGATTTACACTCCACTTATTTTGCTGTCGGTAGTATTGCCAAGATTGAAATTTCATTAACTGGGAAGTTGTGATCAGAAATCCATACCTTTAGAGTTAAGTGACATTTTCTACTTTGGTAAAAGAATAGGAGATCATAATATTTAAAAATGCTGATATACAGAGGAATTTAGTTGATTTTGTTTACAACTCCCACTATATTTACAAACAGACACAGAAAATAATTATGAAGGCAAATGGTATGCAAGTCTTTGCAGGATAAAAATTAGAACCTGTTGTTGCTATTACATAAGGCTCTGGTACAGCTGCACCTTGATGTCTGTATGGATTTGATCTCTTTGCCAAAGAAGGACATGCTTGCCTTGGATAGGCTACACCAATGGAGCATTGGATTCATTCCTAGACTGAGAGGATTGCCTTATGAGGAAAGATTATGCAAAACTGTCCTATATTCTCTGAAGTTCAGAAGAATGAGAGGTTCTCATTGTAACATAAACATTTTTTTAGAGGAAGGTAAGGCAAGTTCTAAGAGGCTGCTTATCCTAGCTAGAGGGTCATAGGACAAGGAGGTAAGTTTTAAGGCAGGGATGAGGAGGAATTTCTTCACTTAGATGATTTTGGTATTTGGAATACAATATTCCAGAGGACTGTGGTTGCTCAATTGTGGATATATTCAAAACTTGATTCGATACTTTTTGGACACTTGAGGCAATCAAGAGATTTTGGAATTGGGAGGAAACGTGGAGCTGAACAGTGATGATCTTATCGAACAGTGACACAATCTCAAGATAATATATAACAAACTCCTGTTTCTTATGCTTTGTGCTCAAAAGTAGAATGTAGCTGCACTCGAGATCTATCCTTTCCTGTTATCCTCATTTTTCATCAAACTAATATTTGCATACGACTAAACAATTGCTATCAGCATCAATATGATCACACCACTATCTCTATCCCTCCATGATTCGGAGATGCCGGTGTTGGACTGGGATGTACAAAGTTGCTGGTGTTGTGTGATTTTTAACTTTGTCTATCCCTCCAGGTTTAGGACTCTGTGATAATTTTATCCATTTTCCCATCACGCTGTCACCTGGTCTCCCTTTATCAGGCACTTTCTTATGCAAGTATAGAACCTACAGCACTTAGTCATCACAGTCTCAGCACTGCAAGGTTCCAAATACACTTGGATGAGACATCATTATGCTTGCATTTATTCCAGTGCTCACTTTGCAGTCTGCTTACTGGGCTTTGTACTTCGTAACGTCTGCCCAACAATTGCCTTTTGTCCTTCTTAGGTGCTCAAAAATCAGCATGAGAGACATTTGCAGTAGAGCTTTTTGAATTTTTGTGTAAGATATGAGGAAAAGTATTATCAATATGCTTTGATTAGAGGGTGCTTTGCTTGGATTTTGAAAGGATGCATTGTTGGACTAAAGATTGTTTTGTGATAGGCACTTCAACAATGTCACAGAAATAAACTAATGAGTGTTGAATTTACTTAGGATGTGTTAAGGAGGAGGCTGTAGTGAAGCATATTTGTTGCTTAACAGGAACAAGGACATAGAGCTGTTGACTGCTAGTATCAATAAAATAGGGACTAAAATAAAGATTGGTTCACTGCCAAAAGAAAGTGAGAAATGTTTATTGTCTGTTAAGGAATGCAATAAAAGTGCCAATAAGGTTTCTGTAAATCTGCAACTAAACCCTGAATAAACAAAGTTTATGAAGAGTTTTAAGGAGAAATGCATTCAATACCCGTTTTCACCTAAAACACTCATAATTATTATCTATTCAAGATTTAAATTCTACACATAACACTTCTCCTCAAAAATATTCTATTAGAGTTTAGGAAATGTAAAGATAGTATGGTGCTCTAGTTGCACCATTCAATATTAGGGACTGGTTAGCTCACTTGGCTGGACAGCTGGTTTGTGATGTAGAGTGACATCAATTCTCACACTGGCTGAGGTTACCCATTGAAAGGGTTTCCTTCTCAACCTCTCCCCTCACTTGGTGACTCTCAGATTAAACCACCATCAGTCATCTCTAATGAGTCTCCTATGGTCTGCTAAGACAATGATGTCTTTATTTACAGTAATCCTAATTGGATAGTGAAAAGGTAGACACTGTACATTCTCTGAAATGTGGGGAATGGTGAAGGGAAAGACTATCTACAGAGGAACCTCGATTATTCGAATGACACGGGTATTTGTTCAGCTAATCAGATGTTCAATAATCGAATGCCGGATAATGCAGTTTAGTCAAGCATCAGGACTTTGCGACCTTGGCTGGATAATCCAAAATTCGGATAAGCGAATGCCGGATAATCGAGGTTCCTCTGTATACAAAGCTATTTTCTTTGTTCTTCTTCCAAGTAACATTTACTTACTGGGTCACTGTAATGTATTTTCAACCTGTTGAAATGACAGGACCACAAACTGGTCTGGCAGCTGTTGATGGCTGGGGCAGGTTTTGCAAGAGCTCTTTATTTGACCCTTGACATAAACCGCATACTTTCAAATTCACAAGTTAAAGAGTGGGGGCAAGTGGGATGGTGCATCAACTCTGTCAACTTTTCTAATCAACCTGTTCAGAGATGTTATTCAGAGTTGGATCTTGAATCCGGGTCTCCTAGTCCGGATGAACGGACACTACCACTGCATCACAAGCGGGCCCTCAATTGTGTCAAAGGAATAACCCCTACTTAAAGTAACCTAACATGGATTACAGTGGTTGAAGTGGGAATGGATTTTTGAGGCTGCAGCAATCACAGTAATAAAGGGGAGATGCTGATGCCTCTGGCCCTTCACTTTTGCCCAGAGGCTATGCTGAACCTGCAGTGAGTTGATCTTTCCCAGTAGGAACGAGGGAAAGGAGAACCTTTCTAATTAAGCACATGTGAATGGAAGTGAGGTTAGTCCAAGTTGGAGTGAGTATATCATCAGGATCTCTGCAGTTTGGGAAAACCAGCTCTGTGGCAAATTTCAGTTGGGTGTCCCCACACACTGACTTTCTCCTGCACAGCACTCTTTGAAACATACAAACTTTGCTACTTCAGTCATTCTTCACTCTTGAAGTACTTCACAAACAGAGTGACACTTATTTTGTTATGTGTCCTCCTTCTATTCCCCTCTCTCTCAGCCATATGCCGTATGCTCTGGGAGGGGTTACTGGGGCATTTGACCTTGCTGTGAGAGACATTGGCAAAACTTCCGCACCTGGCCCTCTGGACACACAACCTGATTCTGAAGCTGCAGATATCTGCAATAGTCTGCATGAAAACCTGAGCTGCCTGAAGCTGTTAAGCTTAAACATGTTAAGAGAGCTTTGCCTCTGCCTGTCGACCCTGTCTTTGGCATCTCACTGCCTTGGAGCTGGGTCTGTATTCAACCACTCTATCTTGTGAAGTGGCATATGGCTACGTGAAAAGTTGGCTTTGCTTCTGCTGTCGGTGTTACTGTTCCTAATACTGTATGTCTAAGGCTCAAGGTGTTGCAGCATAAACTGCTCCTATGCCACAGTGAAGTCTGGCAGAAAAGTCCTGCCACTGCAGTTAAATAAAGTGCACAGCAAGTGAAATGAATTCTAAGAAGTTGGTGATCACCTGCCGAGCAGATAAACACAGTGACTGAAGGAGTGTTGTGGGCAGCAGCTTCTCTATTTCATTGGTCAACGTCTTTTCACCTGTTACTTGAAGTATCTCTTTCTGCTCTGCACTTGCCCGTTGACATTGGTAAGTTGCTAACAGCTCAGGATTTAACTCTGTTGGCTTTTAATGCCAGAAACTTTGATTGAAAACCGAAATTAATGAGTTATTTGAACGTTGAAATGGCTGCCCAGCATTTGCAGAAGTTTTCCTCACTGTCCTTCAGACCCACCCAGGTAAAGCCAGAGGCAAGATATCTTGCGATGGACAGATAGCTGAGACAATTGTTGAAACAATGAGCTGGCATGTTGCGAATGGACTGCCATTTTGCCAACAGCCTCTTGCTCTGTCTACAGCTTGCTACTCACAAGAGATAATAAGCACAGAGCAGGAGGTCAGGACACCATGAGGTGAATGCGTAGTTTAAACTTTGAAGCATACGAACTGGCAATCGTCAGGTCATCTGTCCAATAAGGTTCACATATAGATGCATTTTATCTGCAACAGAGCCACTGGATCAAGCTGGGCGGGAGGGATTTTCAAACGGTCACATCAGCATTATCGTGCTTACACCTTGCTAAGCTTCTTCCTGTTCCATCAGATAACGAGCAGCACAGTCTTCACAAAGGGACTATTGGCTGCCCTACACATGAGGAATTTTGGTACTACTTCCCATCCACAGTCCGATTTCAGATAACTAACAAGGAAGCAGCCCACTAGTTAGCTGCCCCCATAAAGTTAAATCGATGAAAGGTGTAATGTCAAGGCTGGAAATGGCCCCTACATCGGCTTCTCAATGCTCGTTCCAAAACAAAGCCCTTTGTTTTCCCCTCTTCAGCACAGTGATACCAAGTTAATGGATAAACAGAAATAGAATGGAGGTTTTCCAGGTGCAATTAGTAAGCTGTCATTTTTTAAAAGCAGCTGCAGTTGTGAAATAAGTTAAGCAGGGGAAAGCTTGATAGTTGAAAGGACTGTTTCAAAATGTTGTGTTAGCAGATGACTATATTTTTGTCTCATTCCATATGGAGTTTGTAAATGCATGGCTAAATATTTGGACTAGCTTGACATTGCAAGTACAGTGTTGTTCATAACATTGTTCCTGTACCCACTGCTGACATTAGTGTTGAATTTATTGCTGAAAATATATTGTGTTTTGGCTAGTACAGTTTCTTGTTTGTTAAAATTCGAGCCAAAAACGGAGAATATTTCCTGAGCCTTGCTGTAACACAGCAACCTACAAATTTAACAATAATGGTTCACAGTGCAGTTTGCAAGTAAAACTGAATACTGTATTGCATTTTTCCCAATATCTTCAGCCCCAAATATTTCAAAGGCATAGGGGTCTCAGCAACATGGGCTGTAGTGAGATTTGTGGCTGAACTGAATGAGACATCCGGAGAAGCCATCATTTACCCTTTTCATAAACAGCAATATTTTAGTTCCATCTCATATCTTTTCCATGTGCCAGTAGCTTATGCAGTAAACATATGGCATGGTCTGCAAACAAGCAGTGAGGTCTCAAAGTCTCGGGGAATGAATAGTCTTCACAGAAATCAATGGAAATGGTTGTCAGTCAAGGGGTTGCAGAGAAACTGGTCAAAGTCATGGTCTGGCATCTGGTTGGCCTGAATCCGGTCAGGGTAGTCTGTTCTTTGGCAGTTTGGGGAGTAGATCCCCGTCAGTATTGTGGCTCCAGTAGTGCCAGTCGCTAAGGTCTAACACTGTCAAGCAAATGCACAAACACTGTACGCGTCTGGGCACTTCTCATCTGGATCTGTGTAGTCAGGTCACTTGAGGGTGGACCTTGAACAGTCCATCAAGGCTATCAATGAGACTGAGGAGAAAGGTGGATGGGGGTTGGTAGGACTATGGGCAGGCGTTACCATGAGAATGAGACTCAGAAGTTATTCTTCGGCAGTGAGGGCAGCAAGCTGTGGTGAAGGGATGATGACATTTGTATTGGAAGTAGCAGGATCTGCAAGGGAAAGTATAGTAAAGCGGGTCTTGGAAGGGGTTAATGCAGAAGGGAGGGTTGTCTACGGTGAGGAGCAATCCTGGCCTCTGGAGACAGTTAATGACCACACCTGGCACAATCAGTTTGGATGGTTCGGACTGGGTGGGAAGGGCGAGCAAGAGTAGGTACCTAGACAGTTTGGGTTGGGAGGTGGGATGGAGCGATGTGAAGCTTGTGGACTTTACAGGATGGGCTACACTGAAAGGGATGGCACTCACTGACACATTTATGTTAAAGGCTGCAAGCCACTAGTCAAGGAGCATTCACTGTTGCCTTCCATCCTCCTGAAATCAAAGTGAGTGGGATAAGATGACCTGTTAGGGTGAGGGGCTGCATGACCCACCAATGATGGGGCTTTTTAAAGGAAAGCACTTGCAGGGTCCTATTGCCAAGCCATCCTAAAGCACTGGCCTGTTCTGCATGTTGCTGTCCCTGCCTAGACACTGCTGGACAACTCATTGACAGCTATACCCTTAGGCACAGAGGCTCTGGAGTAATAGGGATGTTGCACAAGGAGGTCAAAGGTGAGAGCATGATGCAATGCCATATATATGCATTATTCATATTCCTTCCACTTGATGCCACCAGCTCTTTAGTGCAGACCTCCAGCCATGGGAGCCTCATCTATGGCCATGAATGATGCTGGATGAACATCAAGATATATGGTTAAGGCACGTTTAGTTATTGAAAGATTCACAATTCTCTCTCCCCCCCCAAATACCACCACCAACCCCACCTTCCCTCTCTCTCCATCTCTTCTGTCTCTCTCTCTCTCTCTCTCTCTCTCTTTATGTCTCACTTTCGGTCTCCCTGTACTGCGTGGAGTCAGGAGCCAATACAGAGGCCACACAGGATCAATGCTGGAGGTTGGACAGAGTTAGTCTGAGTGAGGGAAGATGGCAGAGTACAAGCCCTGGTGGGAGATGGATACTGAAGCAGACATACTGAGTGTGTAGTAGCATGTAAAAGATTGTGGGACTTAGTCTTGGCAGTGGAGAAGGTCATTGACCTTCCTTTGATGGTATTGATCATTTCTCTGTAGCCCAGAAACCACACTGACTCATGTGGCAACCGCTAACTGGGCTTCCAGGATGTGGTGGTGGAAACTTTTCCGATGATCCTCTGGGAAGAGGGCTCCTCTCCACTGCAAATCTCTAGGTTCCTGTCAGAGAATTGTGGTGCCATCTTCCCTTTCTCTGCCATGTTCCAGCTCAGGCTGTTAATGAGTATGGCACATCCAGAATGGCAGTGCTCGTGCAGCTACGTAGTGGCCTTTTAAAGGTTTCTTGGTTGCAAGGGAGGCGTGTCTTCGGGCAGGTATCCTCTGAGTGGCATGTGGTAGGCTGGGTCTGGAGCTGGACTTAAGAGATGCCTTGGGGTTGAGGTGGGTTAGTAAAGTGGCAAGTTTGATAAGATATAGTGGGAGAACTCACCAGGCCTCACAATGAAAATCCTCTTTTCAAAAAAAACACAATACAACTTGGACTTACAATGCTCAGTGCTGTGTTACAGTTGTTCGTAAGATGTATGTTGTGAGTTGATTATATCTAAACGTTTAACAAAAATGCATCAGGTCAAAGTTTGCAGGTAGGCTATTGCACTTAATGTGCTGGTATTAGCTCTCAAAGACCATATGTAGGGGGTGCTTTGCAACTGAACTTGTTCAAGGAAAATCCCTTAAATTCAATGTCAGTCCCTTGACAGTGTGTATATTACTGCCACCCCTCCGTTAGGCACCAACTGAGAAGGCAGCAGACGTTCTGTGTTTGGAATGACTGATGGAGAAGTGAATCTCTAGGGCTCCCTTTGTGGAAGGAATGTTGTGTTTTGGACAGGCCTCAGCAAGGGTCTGACACTTGTACTAGCTTGCAGTGTGGTGAGAGAGAGACAGGTGTGCAGAAACACATGGTCGAGGGCTTCTGTTAGAGAAAGGGCTACTTTGTTTGTGAATGTTTTTATGCCTTTAGAATTGAGTGGGTAAAATACTTTTCCAGTCTGAATCGTGTTAAGAGACCAACGTGGCCCAATCCATCAAACAAGAAGTGCATTTAACTGTTGCGCTGTTCTAAGTAAAACTATTCAGCTTTCATGATGCACGTATTCTTACTTTCTGGTATATTAGTGCAGGGGCAACCTCTAGAAATAATCTTTTCAAACACAAGGGAAATGATAAGGAAATTGTGTTATGCATAGCTAATTTTCAATTCAGTGTAAGACATGTGCACAGCTGACTGTGTTGGGAAGTTAACTTTATCCTTGTTCTAATTTGAGAAAGCACTCTCCATGGCAGATGTCATTGCTGGGTGTTTTGCTATTTTGCAAGGTGAAGGTGTTGCAGGTGCTAAAGTACCTTTAACATAACGTTTCCGCTGAATATTTAATGAAAAAAAATGTCAGCACCTCGAGGAGCTTTAGAGTTTTATTCTCAAATTCACCGATGTATCAGCACAAATAAAATTTGTAAAAAAATTAATTTTGTAAAAGGGAAATTTGTACAAGCTGAGTAACCATTTCGAATAATCTAGCACAGCTTGTTAAAGACAGGCTAGCAACTTTCCAAAAGGAAGTTTGAAAAATATATGTGCATACAAGCCTATGATCAGGTTTGCTGCTTTACAATGGCCAGTCAGGTTCAATGCTGCTTTTATTACATGGATTTCAGAATTTATAATCATTGTTTTGAAGATCATACTTATTGGAAATGCTAACATCATGGTTGTCACTGGACCAGCAATCCAGAGTTGAGTTTGAGCCCCAACACAGCAGTTCTAGACTTTAAATTGAGTTAATTCAGCACCATTCACAACTCATTCAGATATTGAAGCAGTCCTTTTCAAAATACAAAATTATCTAGACAAAATCCCGGCTTCAGCCGATAAGTGGCAAGTAACATTGTCTGGCACTTAGTGTGTCTTGAAATACCATCTCCAACAAAAGCGAATTAACTATATCACCTTGACATTCAGTGGCATGACTGTCCCTGATTTCACCACCATCCCCCTCCCCTTTCTACATTGTCTGTGTTACTATTGATTGACCACAGACTGGACTGGATCAGCCAGAAAAATACTGTGGCTACAAAGAAAATCAGAAGCTAGAAATTGTGAGATGAGTAACTGCAGCACAAAGCAGCCAGCCTGATTGGTACCCCATCCACAGCCTTAAGGATTGACTCACTGTCCCATCAATGTACAGTGGCAAACATGTGTACCATCTGCAAAATGAGCTGAGACAATTTACTTAGGCTCCTTCAACAAAACCGTCTAAATCTGTAAACTCCACCACTCAAAGAAAATCAGCAAATACATTGGAACCCCTTCACCTGTAAATTCCCTTCCAAGCTACACACTATCGTGACCTGAACAATGTCATCACTCCTTCACTGTCACGAGGTCAGAATTCTGACATCACTTCTCAGCAGCATGGAATACACAAGTTCAAGAAGGAGGTTCATCACCAAAGACAAATAGTGACAGACAATAAATGCTAGTTTAGATTAGATTAGATTAGATTACTTACAGTGTGGAAACAGGCCCTTCAGCCCAACAAGTCCACACCGACCCTCCGAAGAGCAACCCACCCAGATCCATTTCCCTACATTTACCCCTTCACCTAACACTATGGGCAATTTAGCATGGCCAACTCACCTAACCTGCACATCTTTGGACTGTGGGAGGAAACCGGAGCACCCGGAGGAAACCCACGCAGACACGGGGAGAATGTGCAAACTCCACACAGACTCCACACAGTAGTGATGCCTATAACCCATGAGCAAATTTTTTTTTAAAAAGTTTGAAATCAAAAATCTTAGCAATGGTGATCACAAAATGCCCATTTGTCATAATAACTCAGTTGGATCACTAATGTTCTTTCAGAGAAGGAAACTTATTGTCCAATTGATGTGGCCTTTTTGTAACTGCTGACCCACAGCAGTATGGTTGATTCTTTAACTGCCCTCTGAAGTAAGTCAGAGCAAGTCCAACAGTTAAAACTAAGCAATCTATGAGAAATGATAATCCACATGACTGCAGTGGTTCAGAAGATGTCTCAACTTCTGAATTAATAGAAAAAATCTTTTAAAAACCTTGTTGTTGCATCTTGGAATTAATGCTTGGTGTTATTTAAAGTTGAAATCCTAAACCCAAAGGCATTGTCTATGGCATGCAGAAGCAAGTACTGACAGAATGTAGTGGTGTATGAGCATACTGTGGCTTAATTATCAGCATACCAAAATACATCCATCAGTTGCATTAAAGAGAAAAACAAAAATGTTTTTTACTATGGAAAATTTGAGTTTTCAAAGGAATTATTGTGAGAACTGAGGAAACACAATGAATTTTCTAGAGGTTTGGAGTAATGTCTTCTCCCAATACCTTATTAGTGTATTAACTATCTTTTGGTGGCAGTGAATATTTGTTTATCTGAAGACAAAAATAATTTAACCTGGAAGAATCAAAATCAGTAGATGTTAAAAATTCAGGCAAATGTTTAATTCTCTTTTTAATTAGAGTGGAGCTATATCTTCATTTTCCCTGAACTTTCAGCAGTTGAGATTTGAATTTTCTGTTAGCTGGAGTTTGTAAATGAATTAAAGTAGGCTGCTGCTAGAACACACTAGCTTAATTTTCATTAGCATTGCTATGAAAAGTGGACACACCTTTGAAAGACTCAACAGGAGTCTACTTAGTTGTCTTTAAACCTTTGGGCATGACCACTCCCTCTAACATTACTCTGTTCACCACCCCTGATTTATAGTCCAAACCTATTTTAATTAATACTGACACAGTACAAGGATTCCTTGAAGTGGATACCGTATTGAGGTTACTACTGTTGAATATTGGGAGAACTTAGTTTGCACATCAAACTATTAGGTACTTGCGAGTTTTGTTGCTGGTTTCCTTCTAATGACACTTGCGAAGGAATTCCCATCTTTTATTAGTTTACAACATTAGTCCTGAAGTTTCCAAGTCATGCATCAGGATAGTTGATTGGTCATCACTGCTGTCTCCTGATATTCATCATAATAGCTCATGATTCCAGTGAGTCTTTTCCATGCACTATGTGAAAAGCCCATTATGAGAAGGCACATGCAACTGTAATAAGAATGATGGAAAAGATTATTGAACATTGTGAAGTTTAGTTGTTAGGAATTGGACATAACTGCTGGAGCTATGCAGTACAGTTCTGCTAGAGTTTCTAGAATCACCACAGCTTGCTACCTTCTGCATAATATTGTAATGAAGAAAGAATTATACCTTTCAGAAGGTGAAAGGATTGGTTTAACATTGAAAAGGTTTCTCTGCTTCACATGTGAAAGGTGTGTATGAGAGAGAGAGAGAAAATGGAGATTGCTGAAAAGGGTGACATGTTGTCAAGGATTTTCATCTTGAGCACATCAGTGCAAATGGAAGAATATCAAATTTGAAATTATCCCTAAAATCTTATTCCTGTGAATCACCTTTCTGTCAAAAGTGCCTCCACCAATACATGTGCAAGGGAGATGAGCCTTGCACTGCTGACACCATGGTTTCTATCTGACCGTGTTTAAAACTGTCCCCTGTTTTTAAATAGCTACAGCATATTGAGCACTGCACTATTTAATTTCCCTTATATGCAGTGGCAGTAAACCTATGAGTAGTAGTATTACCACTACCTATCGCACTGTCAGCTACCTTCCCCCCAGCCCCACCCCCTTCCCATTTATCTCACCACCCCTTTGGCTCACAGCCTCATTCCTGATGAAGGGCTTTTGCCCGAAACATCAATTCTCCTGCTCCTCAGATGCTACCTGACCTGCTGTGCTTTTCCAGCACCACACTCTTGACTCTAATCTCCAGCATCTGCAGTCCTCACTTTTGCCCAGTATTACCACTCCAGCTTGTTCTGTCCAGCAAGTTACAAACTTGAGAGGAAAACAGGTTGAATGAGTGCCCCGTTTGGCACTAGTTGTTTGAAAGGAGTAAAATTGAGCCCAGTTACATTCTTATACAATTGGGTATAGAAGCAAGTTTGTTGAATAATTAGGCAAGAGTGATCATAGTAATAGATTGCCATTATTACATTAACTAAAAGCTGAAATGAGAATCCATTATAATTTCAAATCTTCAGAAAGGCTAACATTACTCAAGTTTGGGAAAACTTCAATCATATCACTCCCATTGAATTAGGCTGGGATAGTTCCAGTCCCTTAAAAAATATGAATACAGGCATAGTCCTACAAATCCAGCATGCTTGTAAATGAGACAGTGGCGGATTTGGATATACATCATTTATATTTGGGTAGTTTGGGCCAAGGTCAATTTGAGTCACCTTGTGGTGGGGTGGGGTTAACTGTGACTTGGAGTGTGGAGAGTGGCAAACCTGTAACCAGTCTGAAACCACACCAATGCAATACTTAACTGGATTGTTCAGGTTTGTTATTTCTTTTAAATTTTATTTAATTAAAAATTGGTGCATTGAATACTATAAAAATGTCAGGTTCTCAGACACTGCTAGGTAACCCTATTTGAGGTATCTTAGCTGTACCTTTTATAAAAAAGCATATTACAGTAAAAGGAGGCCACGTATATCTCTTCGTCTAGAATTTCCTTCGTTAAATTTAATGCTGAGACTTGTGCCAAAGGAAACCTGAGGCTAAATTTCCTGCAAAGCATATTTGCCTACAAGACATTAAATTCTGTATTAAAGTAAGCGCAACCTCAGTGTCAGCAATAGAGGTAACAGTGATGGACTGCTGTTGTCTTCCTTGACATCTCACTCTGTCTCTGCTGCTTCTCTTTCCCCGTTTTCATTATTATGTAGACCGAAGCATTTCACTTAGACCATACTAGTTGCTTAGTTCTTTGAAAGTGCAGGGATGATGGTGACCAGAAAAAGTTCAGATATGTCAAAATTCATTACACTTTGGTTAAAAATAGAAAAGGTTTCAGTCACAAAACATCAGTGAATATAATGATGTTAAAAACGCTATCAAACTGTGTTACGTACAGTGTTACACCTAAAATATGAGTGTACATGTGTGCAAGCAAATTCTTGAATTTGTACCAGTAAAGTCATGCAAGTTGCATTTTTGCCTGAGCAAAGTGTAATGTTATGTTAGTGACCAAGAGAAGCTTTAGGCAAACATGTATGGAGGTAAAGCAAAAGTTTAAAGAAACTCACATGTAGCGGCACAAAGTGGTATTGACAGAACTGGGAAACTGTGCTTTCCCAGTAGTTAATAAATAGACCTAAGGAGCAAGTTTTCAGTTTGTGCAATGAATATGGATTTGCAGCTGCATACCTTCATAAGAGCACTGGTCAGCTCACAATTAAGGCAGAGAAAATAGGATACAGAATTCATTAGCGGGGAGCTACAAATTTATAGAAATTGTGGCCAATGTGGTGGGCTATCTCAGGAAGCTTTATGATAGTTCTACTACTGACCAAATTGGCCAAGACTAATATACATAGTTTGTAGACTGGGTTTATAGCAGTGGTGAGGAAACCAAAAATAATGAGAAACCTACTTTGAACATGCTCACAAAACTGTTGTCATAGATGTCTCTGTTAATGACAATGTTGGTAGGAGAGACCATGAAATGAAATGAAAGGAAATGAATCCTCATCTTCACATTGAGGATCCCCTCCATCATGTTGTGAGACAATGTCACTGTGCTCAGTCGGATAGATTCAGAACAAATCTAGTAACTCAAAACTGGACATACATGAGGCACTGTGGACCATTAGCAACAGATTTGCATTCAACGACAGTCTGGAGCCATTGCCACCAAGCTAGGAGATCAACCGTGTTCAAGCAAAAGTGCAGGAGCTTCACCCGGCATAGAAATGGAGTGTCCGACTTGTGTAACTACGACAAAGGATAACTTGCACACTAAACAGCACAAGCAACATGCATTGGGCAAGGATCGGCAATCCCACAATCAAAAGCAGTTCTGCACACTTGATTGTGAATGGTGATAGATAATTAAACAATCAACAGGGGGAGCAAGTTCCATAAATATCCCCATCCTCAGTGAAGAGCAAAGCCCAGCGTATCCAATGTAAAAGATAAGACAGAAATATTTGCATCCATATCCGGAAGGAAATGCCAAGGTTATGATCCAATTTGACCTCCTCCTAAATGTCCCAGCATCAGAGATGCTAGTCTACAGCCAAGTTAATTCACATGACATCAAGAAATATCTGATACTAGGTACTGCAAAGGCTTCAGACAGCATTCCAACAAGAATACTGAAGGCTTGTACTCCAGAACTACTGTTCCTGGCCAACCTGTTCCAATACAGCTACAACACTGGCAGGTATTGACAGTGTTTAAAATTGGAAGGAGAAAGTGAGGACTGCATATGCTGGAGATCAGAGTCAAACAGTGTGGTGCTGGAAAAGCACAGCTGGTCAGGCAGCATCCGATGATTAGGAGAGTCAACGTTTTGAGCGTATTCCTGATGAAGAGCTTATGTTTGAAATGTCAACTCTCTGCTCCTCAAATGTTGCCTGACCGGCTGTGCTTTTCCAGCACCATACTTTTTGATTCTGAATGTTGAAAATTGTCTAGGCATGCCCCATATAGAAAAAGCAGGACTTATCCAATCCAGTCAGTTATTGCCCTGCCCTTCTCAATCATCACCAACATGACAGAAAAGGTTGTTGACTGTGCTATGAAATGGCAGTCCTCCAGCAATAATCTGCTTCTTGATATTGTATTTGCTGTGGCCACACAACTGCTGGCCTCTTTACAGTTTGCATCCAAACATGGATGAAAGAGTTAAACTCCAGAAGTAACAGCGACTTGCATTTGACATCATGGCAGCACTTAACTAAATAGACTATCAAGAAACTGGAGTTAGTAGCCAACAAAATCAAAGACCTCTTCCACCCCGGTTGTAATCTCTTCCACCCTCTTCCATCTGGCAGAACATACAAAAGTTTGAAAACACGTAACAACAGATTCAAGAATAGCTTCTTCCCCATTGTTATCAGACTCTCATGCATTAGAGTCAATCTTTCTCTGCACCTCACTGTCGCTGTAACACTGTATTTTGCATTCTGTTCTCATTGCCCTGATGTACTTTATGAAAGGTTTGATTTGTCTGGATAGAATGCAAAGCAAAACGTTTCACTGTATCATTGTACATGTCACAATGATAATTCAAATCAAATCAAAATAAGTGGGGACTGGGGAGAAAGCTCTCCATATCTGGCAAAGGAAAATCATTATGTTGTTGGAGATCAGTCATCTCATTCCTAGATATAACTGCAGGAGTTCCTCAGGGTAATATCCTGGATTCACCTCTTTCAGCTGCTTCATCAATGACTTTCCCACCATCCTAAAGTCAGAAGTAATTACGTTCACATGCTTTCAAATATTGAAGATGTTTTTGTCTGTAGCAGCAAGTACCAGCAAACATTCAGGCTTGGACTAATAAGTGGCAAGTAACATTTGCACCATACAATGGCAGACACTGATCAGTTCACGAGAGAATTTAGTCATCTCCTTTTGATGATCAGTGTATTGCCATCATTGAATCCCTTACCAATCATTATCATTTTCTTGGGGAATATCGTTGACCAGAAACTGAACTTGCCATATAAATACAGTGTAGACTAAGAACACTGTAGCAACTGACTTGCCTCCTGTCTCACCAGTGCATGTCCATCAACACAATCCACAAGGCACAAGCCAGGAATATGATCAAATACTCTCCATTTGCCCGAATTGGAGCAGCTCCAACAACATTCAAGAAGCTCAATATCATCCTGAACAAAGCAGCCCATTTGACTGGCACCCCATTCAAAAACTTGAACATTCACTCCCTTCAGCACTGATGCACAGTGGCAATTGTGAGTACCATCTACAAGATGTACTGCCCATAACTCACCCAGGCTCCTTTGCCAGCATTTTGCAAACCTGTGACCTCTACCACAAAGAAAGACAAGAGCAGGAGATGCATAGGAATGCCACCACCTGCGAGTTTCTATCCATAAATCATCCTGACTTGGAACTATATTCCGGTCACTGGATCAAAATCCTGGAACTCTCTTCCTAACGACACTGCAGATGTAGTTACACTGCAATGACTGCGGCAGTTCCGACAACCCACCCTATCTTCTCCAAGGCAATTAGCAATGCGCATTAAATGTTTGCCCAGCCAAAGATGCCCAAACCTCATGAATGAATTCGAAAAGGTTAAATGCTGCTTCAGCTAGAATGAGCATTGTGATGAAGTATACCTGTTAGCTTTCTTGAGTAAATGTGTTTGCAGTTTGAGGTGGTGCCCTGCTGCCTTTGTCCTTTTTCCAGAGGAGGTGATGGCCTAGTGGCATTATCACTAGATATTAATCCAGAGTGACCCAGGACATGTTCAGGGGAGTCGGATTCAAGTACTGCCATGGCAGATGATGAAAGTCAAATTCGATGAGAATCTGGAATTAAGACTCTATAATGGTGACCATGAAATCATTGTCCATTGCTGTTTAATGACATCTGATGCACTAATGTCCTTTGGGAAAGGCAATCTGCCATCCTTACCTAGTCTGGCCTACATTTGACTCTAGACCCACAGCAACCTGGTTGACTTTCAACTCCTCTCTGGGCAATCCATGATGCTATAAATGCAGAGATGCCCACAACCCATGAATGAATTTTTAAAAATGTACAGGGACTTCTCTCCAGCTGACCTATTATTGACAAGAACAGGATCACCAACCAGTTTTCTTCCAGGTTATGGTGTGTGTTTACATGCATGATGCTTGCTATTGGAAGCTAACCTGCCCCATACTTCAGGTCAATATTTCTTCATCTCGCAGTTGTCCAGTCACTTGGAGATTTGGAAGTGTAACGGAGGCTGCAACTTCTTTTTTCCCCTCCTCTCGCATATTGCACAATAATTTTACTTTTCAACACCTGAAGTTAAATGTAAAGTGAAATGAATTTTGATTAAAGGAAAAACTTGTACAAAGTGACTTCAATGATTCCCTCCTTTGAAGGTTTATTTATGCCCAGTCAGCAGTTTGAAGTGATATTAAAGCTGTAAAGTTAAAGAGCTGGTATCAGCAGACTAATGAAAGCTGGAACGCATGTTGTCCCACAGTGTAAGAGCGAAGAAGCCTCCCAGCTATGGATACATTCCGCAATTCCCATCCCCCACCTCTGTTTGCCTTATGAGGAGGAGGACGATGAGATCCATGTAATTACAGCTTTGTTCAGGCATGTTATCAGAACCTTGTCAATCATGTATGTAAACACTAACCAAGGACATCATCCTTAAACCAAGATTCTGATTAGCAGTTCAAACACCCAGCGCTTTGTTTGGGCTGTCTTGTGTACATTTTAAATACTTCACATTCAGTATGTTATAATGGCCACTTATTACTTTTATGAGTTTTTTTTTACTTTGTGTTTAAGGGATACTTGTTAATGTGTTCTAATCTGTGTCAAATGGCTATAGGCTCAGACATTTTAATGGTGGTGAAGTTTTCTATGTTTGCCACTATTACTCTGAAACTGACAACAACTCCTGGCGTATGCAGTTGTTCAATAAAATTTGGAAATCCAGAAGTTGTTGTCATTAGTTCCTTGTTTTCCAACCGGGAAAACATTTTGACACCCTCCCAGATGGAGATCTTAGAAATCACTTATTTTGAAATGAACTTCACACATGCTGTTTGTCACCAAAATGCAAAGGAAAAGGTTAACATTTATTGAAACATACTGGAATTTTAACAGCATTATAAGTCATAATTATTTTTCAACAGCCTCTCTGGCCCTGAAAAAAACTGATTTTACACTGTGATGTGTCAAATATCCTCACTGTGACAAAAAAAATTGATTTTTAAAAAAACTTTACTTTGAAGTAGATGATATCTGTTTCCGTGTTAGTCCCATACATATGTCCCAGTCCTATGTTGCTACTTCTAAAATGATTAAAGAGTGAAGGATAATCAGTGCACTTCTACTTCCTGATCCTGAGCCCTCACCCTCTAACTACCCACCCAGCCCCCCGAAACACTGTTCATGAAATGAACTTAATGATAGAAAAGTTGAGATCCATGCCAGAGACATTGTTGGATTTTTGAGGGTTGGTGTCAACCTTGATCATAAGTTCTGGTTCTCAATTCATTTCTGTGTTCAGGGAATATTGTTGTTTAAGCGAATCAGTTGAAATAAGCACTAAAATAATATTACTTAAGTAGAAAAATTGGATGGTGTTAGTATCTAAGAACGGTGTAATTAAACTCAAATGATTCAGGAGTTTTAATAGATTTTACCCTCAACATATGCAATGCTACAGAACAGAAATTAACAAAGAAATGAGTACAGGCCAAAGAATGGATATATTTATCAAAAGAAATTATGGACAAATCAAATAACACTCTAGTTAAACTGTTCATATAGATATTCGTACATTGGAAGTAGTCCTGAGAATCATAATTGTAATTCCTATTGTCTGAGACATAGAATTTTTGTTTAATAGCAGAGAAAATGTGATTTAGGAGATTTTATAGAAGCATATAAGATGTTAAACAACAAAAAAGAGGTTGAAAACCCAAAAAAATGTGATTTTATGAAATTTTAATTAACAGTCATTAGTTAATATAAATAATCATGATATTTTTCAAATCTGGTAGATCGTCTTGACCTGAAATATTTCCACTGACCAGATGCTGACCTGCTGAGTATTTCCAGCAGCTTTTCTTTTTATTTTGGAATTCCAACATCACCACTATTTGGCTTTTGGTCACCAAAGTCTCCTCCAGGTCCCACTACCTTGTGGGACATCCTGCCTCACATGCTGAACAGCATGGATTGATAATTGGCCAGTTAAGTCATGTAAAGACCCATGGCAGAAATTCACAATCTTGAGTAGACATCAAAATGAGCTGACAGAAGTGAAAATTGCTATGCTCACAGAGGACCAAAGATGACTGGTTAAATATGAGGGCCACCACGCCTCAGGAAAGGTTGAGAATTTGGGCCTTCAAGGTGACCTCAGCTGGTGCAGAAACTGAACTGTGCTGTTGGGATCATTCAGTATTACAAACCAGCCAACCTGCCAACTGAAATAACCAAATCCTCCATCTTCATATTGCACATTTTAATTCTGCAGGGTTCCTTAGCAATGGTGTCCTTTTGAATGCTTTCTCCTTTTGATGCAATAAACAGTCACAAAGATGAAATTCTGTTCGAATGCATCCTGAATTTGGCATCCTTTAGATTCATAGAATCCCTACAGTGCAAATAGAAGCAATTTGGCCCATCATGTCTACACCGACCCTCTGAAGACCAACTAAAATACCCTGCTCGAAGCAAAATCAGCAAACTTCCCTTAACCTTTCATCTTACTCTATTTCCTCTCAGATGCACACACCCCACCTTAAATCCTACCGCTTCCTATGGCTTTGAATTGGATGAAGACAGTGCCTCATTTAGCTTTTAGCAGAGGTTAGCTGATATATATGGCTGGAAATTTCATGCAATATATGATTTGTTAAAATGAAAAGCTATCACCTATTATTCAATAATTTCTGAATATACTAATAGACAATACAGTGCAGTTTTGTGTATAAATAATGGAAGAATAACTGAGAGAAATTGTGCTGGCTTAAGTCTTGGATTTCAGTAAATGGAAGGCAGTGCTGCATTCTGACAAAGGGTCACTGGACTCGAAACATTAACTGTGGTTGTTCTTTCTACAGATGGTGCCAGACCAGTTGAGTGTCTCCAGCACTTTGTTTTTGTTTCAGATTTCCAGGAACCACAGTTCTTTGTTTTATTTTTGCGTAACTAACACATGGACTGACAATCCTGCAACTTGGTAGTATTTGTATTGTAATTGTTCTGTATTTTTTAAAAAATGAATGTGTTAGTGCCACACTATGGTATGTAAAGTAATTCTTAGTGATAACAATCAGTGAAAGCACATTTCTAAAGGAACAATAGTGTTTAGCAACAACATGTTACAGCATAAGGTGGCTCTTTGTTTGGTCTTGGCAAGCAACCATCAACATAACTGTACAGTCGGTTCTGATATAACGCGATAGTCCCATGCGTTATAAGAAAGTCGTGCAATAGCCACACCATTTAAACTAATGGAGCCGGAATTGCATTATAGCCAATACAGGTAAAGAAAGTTCATATTCTATAAATAACAATCTAAATTCTTCAATCATGTTTAAAGCCAATTCGCATTGAAGAAACACACTTTATAGCAGAACTGACTGTATCTCCGTGTAAATGGTCTCACTGTTTAAAAATTAGATCTGAACATTGGACTTATTACAAATATTAGTGTAGCTTTGTGGAGAAAATATCTTTCTTCCAATATTGTTTTAAAACTTGTTTGGTGGTAAATATTTATTGACAACCGGAGTCCATTTGTTTATCCAATATCCTCAGGTAATAAACCTTTATATTAACATGTGGAAAACAGCATTTTTGTCCCCCTTTGATGTTCCTCCTAATTGTTGAGAAATTCTTTTGAAGCAGGTGACTTGTGCTCAGGCTAGCAATGGTCTGCTACCTTGACAAAGTTGATTGATTTATTTACTTGTTGTCATGTGTATCGAAGTACAGTGAAAAACTTTGTTCACAAGACAGACAGGTCATAGTAAGCAAGGATGTACAGCTCTTCAGGCATTGTTCATGCTTGGAATACCATTTAATTGTATGTGTTGGGAAATGAGGTTGAAATTAACATTGAGCTAAATATCCCCTTGTCCATTTCTCTCTATAAAGTTTACATGTTCCTGCACATATAAAGTTCACAAGCGGGAGCCCCATGTCTTTCTTCCTCCAATAAATGCCACTTGTGTTGAAACACATGTTAAGGTCAGTTTCCCAAAATAACTGAGTTTAAAAGTACCTTGATTGCTCATTTCTTTGCATTGCAGACTGAACCACATGGAAACTCTTAAATGCACACAGTTTCCTTGCTTTATTCTTTGCTGGTTTTCATTACGAATCTATTGGTCTCCACAACCAAGAGTTGTCCAAAGTAAAATTGCAAATTGTCGCGTGTCTAATTTTGTATTTAGGAGATGGTATTTAATTTACGCAATAAAATGGGTCGATACCACTTTATGAAAATGTTCTCTATTCATTATTTTAGGTATCAGTATTACCTGCAAGTAAAGAAAGATGTGCTTGATGGACGGCTTCCTTGTACATTAGAGCAAGGCATTCGGCTAGCTGGTTTAGCTGTGCAAGGTAAGTGTACAATGGCAGAGTCTTTGTCTTTCTGTTTATGCTGCTCTGGGAAACTGTTGCTCTTGTGTATACTCTGAACTTTAGTCACACAGCAAGGCAAATGTGACTTTGATATCTGTGAATGTAGTCACAGGACTTCTTTTAACTCAGGACCACCATCACCTTGAAAACCAGTTCAGGTGATGAACTCTCAGTGAAACAAATTACTTTGTAAGAGCTAGAACTGACACACTGTTCCAAAGACTAGTGTTTGTTATTATATACTCCATTTATTGGTACAAGACCAGCCATTGAATAAATGATCAATAACACAACATTATGGACCACATGGGCTGGATTAATTGCTGGCGGACTTCCAGAAGGACATCCTAGCTACCAGTTGGAGGTCAGCAGCTCTCTGCTACATGTCTCAGTAACCGTGACTTGGAATGGTAAGATGCCTGGAAGGAGGAAGAAACATGGTTGCCCCCACTCAAGGAAAATCCCAGGTTGTGATGTGGGCAGATGAGCAGATACCAGCGAGGGTCTTGTTGATGGGGTGGGAGGACGGTGGTGGGCAAGGAAAACCTGTTGGGGAAAGGTCTCAGATTGACACAAGGGACCCAGGAAGGAGATAACCCCCCACCCCTTGCACTGATCAGCATCTTGCAGGGTTAACCTAGCTGGCTGTACGTTGGACACCAACCTTTCATGTCACGTGTTAATTCTGGGTTGTGTCAGAAAAAGGCCCTTAGGTGGCCACTAACTGAACCAATTGGAGCCTCAATTCAGACTTGGGTGAATGAGCAGCAGACTTTCCAAATTTATGGGTTTGGATAGCTCGTAAAATTCACTTCACCTTCTGGATGCTTGATTTTTTTCCCTAGTGTGCATTCTTCCTGTGTATACCTCTGCTGTAAATGGTGGCAGTCTGCTGTAGTAGAGGCATTCACTCTACTCAGCATACCTATGGGTACAGTCACATATATGTTTTCCTGTTTCTAGTTCCCTTTCAGTAAATATTGAAGGGAAATTTGGGTTAATTTTCTTACTTCCTAGCTCAGTCACTCTATACATTTATACTGCCATGTTTACACTTGGCCTATACCAAGAATCAAATCTCAGATTCACTTCCTGTGGAAACATATTTATTAAACAATCTACCTCCCACATTTGTGACTTCAGGAGGAATGTGGGATGTTGTCCACTATAAATGTTGATGAAAACTTCATCTAAAACCTGCAGGTACTTTTACATTTCTAAAGCAATCCTGAGAGGTTTCTGCCATCAATTGTCCTATTCAATGTGGCTTTGTTCTTCAATTTTTTTTGAAGATGTATTGAGATTTAGTTCTGTTGGTGGACATAAACAAGCAGCTTCAATCATATATCAGTTCTGGCATTGCCATTTTCCTGGAAATAAATCTAGACAAGTCGGTGTGGATTTGTTGGGCCGAATGTCCTGTTTGCACACTGTAGAGATTCAGTGATTCTATCTGTATAAAAATTCTGAAGAAGAGTCATGGTAGACTCAGAGTCTCTGTCTTTCTCAACAGGTGCTGCCATATTCACTCAACTCCTCCTCTGCCTTCTGTATTTTTATTTCAGATCGCCAGTATCTGTAGTATTTTTTTGTCAAGGTAAAAGTGTTTGCATGTTTGGCAGATCCTTCTCTTCCTCCATATTGGCACATTACCATGAATTGCGGCATTTGTCCCTTCATAAATTTCTACGCTTTCAGTTCTTTGAAGCATTGAGTGACCACACTTGCATTCTTAAAGGCTGCTCTGTTTTACTAGCCTGCTACTGTTTTTCATTTCGAGCATCAGTAGTTTGTCCTCATCCTAGAGAAGAGGCTTCCTCATTCTTTAGAGAACAGTAAAATCTTTATTTACATGTAGATATACATATCACTGGATATAGCTCTCTAGTACAGTGCTTCAGTGCTGCTCTATTACATGCTTCACTCTTCCCTGCTCTCTCCTGCTCTTCTGATCTCAGTATTATGACAACTTACATCATCACTATTAGCATAATCACATCTAATTATATTACACTACTGTCCACGGACAGTTACTGTTCAGGCTATCTGAAATAGAAGGGATATTCTGGTGAAATAGTAAGAGTATAAAAAAAGGGTGCTGACTCAGTGTTAATGTCACTGGTCAAGTAATCCATATCCCCCTTCTAATGCTCTTGGAACGTTAGGCATGCTGGTCTTATTTCTACTGCAGTTTAGAATAGTGAGGGGTGACTTGATTGAAGACTATAAATTTCCGAAAGATCTTGGCGAAGTAAGTGTGGATAGATCCAGAGCTAGACGACACTATTTTGAGTTAGCGGTCATCCTTGTAGATGTATGAGTTTGGAATTCTTTGCCTTTGAAGGCAGTGGAGCGGAATCACTGAATATTTTTAAGAACTGGATAGATATATTCTTGTTAAGTAGTGGAATCAAAAGTTATCAGGATAGATGTGGATGTGGAAATGCAAAACACAAACCGATCAACCATGATCTTATTAAATGGAAGAGCAGGGTTGAGAGGGTAAATGCCTACTTCTGTTCCTACTTTGTATGATTGTGTGGGTTTGAATCCCATCATGGCAGATAGTGAAATTTTAATTCAATTAAAATTTGGAGATAAAAGCTCTATAAACGGTGACCATGTAATCATTGTTTAAAAAGCTAAATGCTTTATTAATGCCTTTCAGAGAAGGAAATCTGGTGTCCTTTCTTGGTCTGGCCTACATGTGAGTTGAGACCCATACAAACATGATTGACTCTTTTGAGTTGAATAGCCTTTACTGTCACATGCACTCAATGAGTGCAGTGAAAAGTGTATAATGTTGCCTCGCAGCGCCATCTCTGGTACAGTGTACCAAGGTATTTGATAGTTTAAGTTGTTACAGAGGTACAGAGTAAAAAATAAATAACGTAGCTGAGCATGGGCAGTGCGTTTAAAAGTCAAGAATGATAATAAAGAAACTATAAAGGACGTAAGTTTTAGAAGTTCTAGTCTCTTCCAACGTAAGTCTGTGTCCAGCTGGCTGCCAAACATGAGGCAATACCACCTTCACTTGCTGTCTATCCAAACTCTAACTCGTCCCGCTGCTGCCGGGACCTCAGCCCATGACGGCCTGCTGCTGCTGGGACTCCATGCTGCCAAGATGTCGGCCCATGATGGCCTAGTGCCACCGGGACTCCGTGCTGCCACTGGTACCTTGGCTGGGGATAGCCTGCTGCTGCCAGGACTCCATGCTGCCACCGGGACTCTGTGCTGCTGCCAGGACCTCAGCCGGTGATGGCCTGCTGCTGCCGGGACCTCAGCCCTTGATTGCCTGAAGATAATGTGGGTCACGGCCTGCTGACCACCTGCTCAGTGTTCGGCCGCAGCTCGTTGTCCAGCCCATTCTCTCCATTGACTGCTGCTGCCTCACCAGCCCACTTTTGCTGCTGAACTGGCCCACTCTTGATTCATTGCTGTCACTCCAAACCACGTTTGGTCCACTGTCGCTGCAGGACACAACCCACGATGCGTTTCCCAGTTGCACCCCGATTCCTTAGGTCGGGGATAGTTCAAAAGTGGGGGCAGTGAGGGAAACAAAATTTGAGAAGAGAGAAGAAGGAAAAGGAAGGGAACTGGGGAGCAGAGTGGAGCTCCAAATGGAGTGACTTACCTGCTGCCTTCTTAGCACCACCATGAAATGGTCTCGCAAGCAACTCAGGTGAGATTGGTATCAAAGCAGGATTTGACCAAATAGGGTTTCAAGGAGCCCGAGCAAACTAAGTTCTGTCGAAATCAAAGAGAAAACCCAGCTGTTTGGAGTTGTACCTGACACATAGGAAATTGATTGTGGTTGTAAGCAGGTTATCATCTCAGTCCAAGGACATCAGAAAAAGATAATGTCCTAAGCCCAATTATCACCAGCTGCTTAATGACTGACCTTCCTTCCATCTTAAAATCAGAAGTAGGACTGGTGTTGATATTTACAAAGTTCTGAACCATTCATGACATCTCCGATACTTAAGCTGCCTGTCTCCTTATGCAGCAAGACCTGGAAAGCATCCAGGTGTGTGCTGATAAATAATGTTACCTGGCTCTTGTATGAGTGAATATCTATCTCCAATAAAAGAGAATCTAAGCATAATTGAATGCATTATTGTCACTAAATGCCCCTATCAACGTTCTGGGAGTTCCCATTAACCAGAAACTGTAAATACCATGGCTACAAGGTCAGGTCAGAGACTAGGAATTCTGCAATGAATAACTCGCCATCTGTTTGCCAAAGCTTGTCGACCATCTGCAAAGTACAAGTCAGGAGTGTGATGGAATACTTTTCACTTGGCAGGGTGGGTGCACTTCTAGCAATGCTGATGAAGCTCAGAATGGACACCATTCAGAACAAAGCAGACTATTTGATTGGCACACTGACCACCATCTTTAACATTCACTTCCTTCACCACCGATGCACAGTGGTAGTCATGCATGCCACCAACAAAATGCACTGCAGCAACTCAGCAAGGCCCCTTTGACAGTACCTTTGAAACCCACAACACTTACAACCTAGAAGGGCAAATGTAACAAATGCA
Source organism: Chiloscyllium plagiosum (assembly GCF_004010195.1). Taxonomy (NCBI): domain Eukaryota; kingdom Metazoa; phylum Chordata; class Chondrichthyes; order Orectolobiformes; family Hemiscylliidae; genus Chiloscyllium; species Chiloscyllium plagiosum. The sequence continues at coordinate 45,414,024 of NC_057718.1, forward strand.
CATCAAATGCACATCAATACCACCTGGGTGTTCTCTTTAAAGTTACACACCATCCTGATTTGGAGCTGTCACTGTTCCTTCATTGTTCCTTGTTCAAACTCCTGAAAATCCCTTCCTAACAACTGTGTGCATGTCTCTATCACCCAAAGACTGCAGTGATTTCAGAATGCAACTCACCAATACATTCATTGGTGGCAATTAGAGGGAGACCAAAAATGCTGTGCAAAGCAGCAATGCTCATATCACATATCCAATTTTAAAAATTCTGAAAGAAACCTCCAACTTGTGTACAAAGTATGTTTTTTCAGGGTTTCCTTATTCTGTGCCATAAATCAATAATTAGACTTTAGCTGTACTAAATTTCAAGGAAGAGATTTTGTGGTTAAAGGAATACATTGACTGGACACAAACATTTTTGCCCAGATTTTCCAATGAAATTGGCGACGGCAGATAATAGATCATTTTTGGAAAGTTTATTTTGCCACAGAATCTTGCAACCAGTAAAAGTGTATTGGATAATCAGAATTACAGTTTTAGCCTTATTCAAATCTGTTCTTGCATGTGGCAGGGATTTGTACTGACAAGGAAATCATGCAAAATTACTCTTGTAGATTGATATCTGATATAAATTATATTAGGCCATAGCCATTGCTTTTTCCAAGCTTATGAGGTGGAACATGTGGTGAATAAGCCAAACAGTGTTTACAATCCCTTGAATTTACAAGTGCCTTTTTGAGGGATGAAATCCAATTGTAATGAATTGAATTCCTGGCACCTACAAAGTGTGAAACTGGTGTGTAGGTGTGAAGAGACTCTGGAATGTGCACTGCAGCTGTGTTGAGTCTTAGGAAATTTCAGAATCTGGTTTATTGGTTGTGGAACAAGAGCTGCATTTGTTAAGATGGTTTATATGAGGCTATTTTGCAGAATATATTTGAAGATGTGGTAAAATGTAAGCAGTAATAAACCAGTTTTAGATTCAGTATGTTTAAACACTTAAAGTTACCAGTGTTCCCGACAAAGTTGATGGACTTGCTGCTGGAGTGTAATTGTGACAGCATTTTAGTCAGACATGCTAATATTATTAGAAAGCACCAATTTCAATGGGAAATGTCTTATCCATACCATGAATAAATCTATTACAAGTGTATAGTTACTTAACAAACATCGAGCACCATGCAGTGCAAATCTTCGCAGCCATTCTCTTTCACCAAAGATTAGAATTCCACATTAATTGATTAGGCACAGTATATCTTAATAAAGCTTCTAAATTTGTGTCCAATAATTTTGAGCAGCACATTGACTTATCAGAGTAAGCACTAAGATTGTTGATTTTACATTTGCCCTTATTCTGCTATGCAAATGCAACTGGATGGTCTGAGTCCTTTGCTCTGTCTTGTTGGTATTGCTCTTTATTGTTTGGACATGCTTTCCTCTGCTGCCTTGGTACAGTTATTCAAATTAGTTGAGCTGACTATGATAACTGCTCCCCTTTCTCAACAAAGTTGCGGGTGTTTGCATGATGAATTTTCAATGATGTTGCATACTATTTTAGCAGGTGGCCAATAAGCAGTAACCAAAGAAAGCACGTCCACATAGTAATCATCTTGCTGAATGAACAAATATACAAAAGCACATGTATCATGTATATATGGCTGTGAAGATGACATGCTTGATGACTTTGTCACTTTTACACATTCGAATCCTTTGGCAGCCCCTCAGAGTTAAGAATGACGTACTTCCACTGCAGGGATGGCAGTTCTGCGATCGCTGATTAGTCCAATCCTAGAGACACAGATTCTACCGCAGGTACTGATTGAGGAGGCGGGTGAGTGGGATACTCTGGATTCAGCACAATCTTTCCGCTGCTTCTGTTTGACCTCCACTCGATGCCGTTCGAAGTAGTTGGCAGCTTTATGGATGCTTCTCCAATTCATGCACTCTAGGGCAAGTGATTCTCAATGTATAAGTGGGAATGTTGCATTTGCACAGGGATGCTGTCAGGGTGTCCTTGTAATGTTTCCTCTGTCCTTCTCATGATTGCTTGCCATTGTGGAGTTTGGAGTGGAGCATTTGTTTAGGGAGTCTTATGTTGGGCGTGCAAACAGTGTGGCCCGACCATCACAGTTGGTCATGGGCGACTAGTGCTTCTTTACTGAATATTTTGGCCTGGGAGAGGATGCTCATCTTGGTACACCTATCCTGTCAGTGGATTTGTAGGATTTAACAAAGGCACTGCTGGTGATACCTCTCCAGAGATTTAATGTGTCTGCTGTACATGGTCCAGGTTTCTGATATATACAGGAGGCTGCTCTGTCAACCATGAACTTGGTTCTGGGTTTGAGGTCTCAGAATTTGGACACTGTTCCTCATATGTCCAACAGTTGCACTGGTGCATTGAAGTCAATATTGGATTCCATCATCAATGTCACATTATTTACACATTGTCAGGCAAAAATGCAATTTCCATGTTTGGATTTTAGTTAGCATGTCACTTTGGGCAGCAATGGCTCTCAACATTGTTCACAACCTATGACTCCCTCACACTACACAGTGTTTCGCACCCAATCATTAACCCATCAACAGTCTCTTATCAATCATGACTCTAAAATTATTAACAGCTTCATCTCCCCATCGTACACTTAGCACTGCTACAAGCCTTACACACACATCCCACAACTTGTACATAGCCAGCTGATCAATCATAACAACCGCATTATTCACACATATTGCACAACATTCATTCCTTTCTTATAAAACAATGTGGCACGTGCAGAAGCAGGAAGGGACATCATGGAAGTAAATATGATTAAGCCAATGCCTCTGGTTCGACCATAATCACAAAAGATGACAGTGTTTTCCTACTCGGTACTCCTCTTCTGACTTACAAGTTGCAGATGGTGAAAGTCTGCACTTCTTGTTTCCCTCCACATAAACTCATCATTACCCTAATTTGAAGCTTTTTCATGAAGATGTCGAAGACCTTCAGTCCAGCCAAGTCACGATGGAAGAATTGAAGACAGTGAAGATGAAGAAGCCACATCATCTATGCACTCACTCTCAGCCACCAGCTCAGATATTGATGTTGCATGTACTTTAAAGGCTGTCTTTGAGCCAGATCTTGATGTGATGACATATTGGTGTGAGTTGCATGTAGGCAAACAGGGTACAGGATGGCATGGCAATATTCTTTTTAGTGTGGTAGTGGTGGCCAATTGCATTAGTGTACCTGCAGACCATTCGTGGTGCAGTGTCTGATGATCTCTGATTCAGCTTCCAGTGTAGCACTGCCAAACTCTTTTTCATATCATTGCAGAGTGGAGCAATGGATTGACATCATGCAAGGTTAGTCTTCTGCTGCACAAACTCAGACTGCTCTTTGGAAGCTTTAGAATCATAGAATCCCTTCAGTATGGAAGCAGGCCAATTGACCCATTGAGTCCACACCGCCCCTCCAAAGTGCATCCCACCCAGACCCACCCCATACTCTATCCCTGTAACCCTGCATTCCACATGGCTAATCTACCTAGCTTACACATCCCTGGACACTATGACCAATTTAGCATGGCCAGTCCGCCTAACCTGCACATTCTGCTGTTATTGTACCTGCAGATACCACTGTACATGGGGCTTGCAGAGTATAACAGCAATCCAGCAATCTTCCCTCCAAGTTGTTGGGATTGCTGAGGCTGCACCCCAGGCTTGATGGTGCTCAAACCTACTGTCTTCTCTTCGGATACTGCTGTTTATCTACCCTTTACTGCAACTGCAGCAGTTCCCTGCAGTAGCCTGTCACTGCTGCCAGGAAGGTATAAGCTGAAACTTTCTAGGCTCACAGCAGCTCAAAGCCATTCTTTAAAGCCATCTTCAGTCTGCTCCACACTGCATAGCAACACTAGGACAGGTAAAGGCACTTGCATGTGTGGCATTAAGGAAATATATGTGGGTGATTAATTGACATTTTGCAAAGAAATGTCATGGTTTGATTTATGAACTTTGCTTGAAATATTTATTTTGTGGTGGCTTTGTGGCTGAACTACACCATCTCAAATAATCCAAGCAGAATAAACATGATTTAAACACTGTAATTCTACACTATTACATTTCGCACGGCAGTGGAGCTTTTATTCTATGCTCGCTTCTTTTTAAGTATGCACCGGAGTCATGAACGAAGTTGTCAAAGTGAAGCCCAGTAGCATGTGCATGTTTGAGTTGGCAAAAGCCATTAGCACAGTAAAATAGAGCAGATCGAAAGCATCGTGAATATTTTCAGGATAATTGAGCTTTAACCTGCATGATATGCTGCTCCTGGTAAGTCACCAACTGAAACATGGGAAGTTGGACTCCTATTGGTTGTGGTACATCTCAGAGCTGTCTTGTGGTGCCCACAATATAATGTATATACAATGAATGGCCTTCTGCAGCCTGGGGAAGCCTGCAATCCTGGGAAAGCCTCATGCTTAGACCCATACTATATTCCAATAAGAGAAAATGAAACAATTTTAACTCTCTCTTGGAATATAGAGCTTCAGCTACTTTCTGTATGAAGCAGTGGACTGCAGACTGGGAGATGTTGCTTATGTCATTGGTTGAAGCCTGATTGGAGCCATATTCATCAAGGTTCATGATCACAGTTACTTTCACAGCTACTGGCAAAGCCAGTTTTGTCCTGCTGCGAGGCTGTAGTTGTGGTTGTGGCAGATATCAAGTTTCCATAAAGACGTTTTTAGTGAAGTAGAGTAATTTAATAGCCTGTTTGAGGCTGGAGTTGAGGTAGAAGAATTGCTCACTGAACCACCTGTATTGATGGCCTGCTGAGAGCCCAATTTCCACCACCTCCATCTCTTCCTTTGCCTTCTTACAGCAGTTTTTCTGCTCTGTGATGCCACTGTCAACTCTACTGTTATGCTATAGTCCAAGGCTAACGCATACTACGGCGCGTAGGTCTGAATGCAAATAGACAAAATCCTTGATATCAGGGCCCACAATAGGTCCCATCTCAGTCTCTTCAAACTTCCAAACATGTAAAAGAACTGTGAAAACCATCACAAGCATGTACAATTTCACTATGAGCCAGTAAAAATGAATTAGCAACTGACTTGAAGGTAGTTAATAATCCCTTTCAAATAGTGTTGGAACCATTTCCTGATTCTAAATGGTTGTTTAGCTGTGTGTAGTTAAAATATGTTAGCCAGAAGCTAACTTCAAATTATACATACTGGCACCAAAATCAACTTTTAATAATGATTGGCACCAGGGTCTGCCTAGTTTGCATATTTCTGCTAGATTTACACATCATAATCATCTGACTGGAATAGTATCAGATGTAGCTCACACCAATAGCGCAATGCTGACCATGGACACTATGTTATGAGCAAAATGATGCTTGTAGTGCCAGAAATCCTAGAAATGTACTTGAGTATCTTACATGCCATTTCTAAACATGTAAGACATCTGTACACATGTATTTTAGAGCATTACTGATTGTGATTCTGACTGATGTTTTAAATTTGCCAGTTCGTCTAATTATAGCAGTTTAACTGCCAACCCAATGAAGATTGAATAAATCAGTAAAGAAAAGGAGAGTTACCTAGAAGCTTTCAGACCTGTTGGGTTCAGGTGCGTATTAGCCTTACCAAGTGAACAAGTAGAAGAACTATTAAAACTTAAATTAGCAGTAGGGGAGTCATTACTTGCATCCGACCAACTTATGATTTGAAATCTTTTCATTGTCAGTTGCAAAATGGTTTATGCTCTCAAATGTTATATAATTAGGAAAATCTTAGTGTCCAAGCCAGAATGAATTATGAATTTTTTTTTAACAAAAGGGACAACCTAATAGCAGCAATAAGAATAATTATTGCCCATTTTTTATCTTTTCTCGTAGCTGATTTTGGAGATTATGGACAGTATGAATCCCAGGATTTCCTCCAGGAATATGTTTTGTTCCCAATGGTAAGTGAAATGAATATAAGCTATATGAAATATATAGATCATAAATTGTATTGATTAAAGATTTATGGTTATGTAATGAAAAATATTTTTATGTCTAACCCTCCCTGGGATCATAAAAGTTCATAAATGAAGGCATCTCTATAATATTGACCCAAATAGACTCACAGTATATCGGTATATTTCAACATAGTCCTGAAGTTTCATCACACGACTTCCAAACACTTAGCCAAGTCAACCAATCTTTTCTTTCCTAATTTTAGGTGTTTCCATCTTCTCAAAGAAATGCTTTCACAAAATATTGAGAGAAACCCTTTTTTTTAGTGCCCTACAATTTTTCAGCCGGCAATTTCAAGGAGATCAATTCATAAGGCCTTAATTCAGGACAATTGAGAAGGGTTAGAAACCTTAAACTTATATCAGGGTCACTGTCAGGATTATGTCATATTTAATTCATTCAGATCTACGAGCCCACCATTTATATTTAAGATTATCTGACAATTCCCCTTACACACCAACAGTATTCTGATATCAACATAATGGAAGATAGTGGTTCTGGGGAATAAAGTCAACCATGAGACTGTTTGATCATTTTAAATATGCTGTTTCTTTTTATTAGATTATGAGCTATTTCTGTGTCATGGGCCTTTTCCTCCAAAGCACTGGACAGGAATTGCCTAGATTTATTTAGGATGAATGCCATCAGCACAGAGAGCCAACTTTCATTCAGTTTCTTGGGACCGGATTCAAATTGAGTCCCAAAGTGAAAAAAAAGTAACTTCCTAAACAATGAACTTATTTTCTAAATTTATTTTAATAGTTTCAGCAAATGGCCAATATGCAGAAATTGGGCTTTCTGCAATAACATGCATTTCTAAACACCTTCAATACAATAAAATATGCCAAGGGACTTCACAAAAGCTTTAGGAAACAAACTGTGCAGAAGGAGAGTATAACACAGGTGGAGAGGTGTAGAGAGAGCTTTGACAGATGAAGACATCAACACTGTTGGTGGAACAAATAAAATTGGCAATGCTATAAAGACAAGAACTAGCAGAGCAAAGATATCTTTGAGGTTTGTTTGAGGAGATTTCAAAGATTGGGAAGATGAGGCCATGGAGAAATTGGAAAACATGGATACACATTTTAAAATAGAAGTATTGTTTAGCTGAAAGTCAACACAGGTTAACTTGCACAGGGCTGATAAATGAACAGAACTTGGTGCCAGGGTTGAGGGTGAGAGGGAAAAGATATAAATGAGACCTAAGGGGCAACTTTTTCACACAGAAGGTGGTACTGGTATGGAATGAGCTGCCAGAGGAAGTGGTGGAGGCTGGTACAATTGCAGCATTTAAGAGACATTTGGATGGGTATACGAATAGGAAAGGTTTGGAGGGATATGGGCTGGGTGCTGGCAGGTGGGACTAGATTGGGTTGGGATACCTGGTCGGCATGGACGTGTTGGACCGAAGGGTCTGTTTCTATGCTGTATATCTCTATGACTCTCTGAAGTTTATGGAGGGTAGAACGTGGAATGCCAACCAGAAGTCAATTGGGGCAGTCAAGCCTAGAAGTTAAAATGACATGAAATGAGGATTTCAACAGCAGATGAGCTGAGGTAGAATGGAGTTGCGTGATGTTATGCAAGCAATCTTCATGATGACATGTTATTGGAAGTTCAGCTTGGCATCAAGTATAGGTTGCAAATATTCAACTGGTTGAAGAAAGGGCTGGGCGGAGGAAGGAAATGGTAAGCAAAGTTAAGGATCACGTGATGGGACTGTGACATTAATTCTTGACCAATATGTAGCTTTAGACATGATTAACTATCCTATCCAGCTGGGTGAGCTTGCTCTCACCTGGTTTCATTTCTAGATAGCTACCATATCAAAAGCATCACTTCCAATTATTGCTCCTCTTGTTTCCAATTGATTACTTTTAGTGTCACCCAAGAATCTGTTTCTCCATTGAAATTTTCTCCATTTGAAATATTGAGAGAGCTAAAATCGTTGTTTTCAACGTACATTTCAAATTCTCTTTTCTAGTTATCAGCTCCATCCCTCTCCCTGGCAAATGTCTGGAAACTAAACCACACTGTGTCATTTTGACCTCATGAATTTTCAACCATTTTCAGACTTTCACTAAGACTGCCTATTTCTATCTTTTTAACATTGCTTAACCCCCCAGCCCCTACATTTCTCAGCCTATGATGTTTATTTGTACATAGGATAGTAGAATCATTATTATTGCTGCTGAAATCCTGAGGTGATTGGCCATACTGAATGGTTTTATGCTCCTGGTTTATGTGCTACGTTCTAGCCTGCCTATGTAAAATCCTCCAAAGCTCTGTTTCCTAACACTACCAGGTCCCATCAATAGGATCAACTATTGATGGGACCTGCTCTTGGTCAAGCAACATCACAGAATCCCTACAGTGTGGAAGCAGGTCATCTGGCCCATTGAGACCCTTTGAAGAGCATCCCACCCAGGCCTACCCACCCGAATCTATTCCTTTTAACTCTGCATTTACCATGGCTAATCCACATAATCAACACCTCATTTGGACTGTGGGAGGAAACCGGAGCACTGAAGGAAACCCATGCAGATAAAGAGAGAATATGCAGACTCTGCACAGTCACCCAAAGAGATCCCTCATAATTTCAAAATTCTCACCCATGTTTTAATATTTATCCATGGTTCCAATTCTCCGTTTCCCTGTAACTTCCTCCCCTCCCATAACGATCCAAGGTATTTATACGTATCTAATTATGGCCGTTTCACCTTCTCCAGTTTAATCGCTCCACTCCTGGTAGAAACTATGTTTTGGTTGCATCAGTTCTATGCTGATGGGTTCACTCTTTACAGTCCTGTGCCTTGTTTTCTGAATTTAAGTCACTCTTTTTGAAACCTAACTCCTCCACCAGTTATTTGGTTCTCTGGCCCTGCACTACCTTTTATGATTTGGTATCATACATTTTGTTTCATAATGCTGCTGTGAAGCACCTTAGATATATCATTACATTAAACGTGGTATATCAATCCAATGTTAGTGTTATAAGCTAAAACTCTAAACTGAGGAACCTACTTAATGTAATTAAACATAACTGACTCAAAATATTCTGCATTTCTAACTCCATGAACCTGGGAAAGCAACTGAGTTTCACCATGGTTTGTAGATTGTAGGCTTTGCCTCAAAAACATAATTGTCTAATGCTGTTTTGATACAGGACAGGCAACTTGCCTTGTTTAACCATGTGACATAGCTTAAGGAATTAACTTTGGCTCATAAAAGCAGACTCTTTGAAAAAAGGTCATCATGATTTCTTGTACTGAAGAAATTATTGGCCTGCTGATGTACAGTCATTAGAGGTATGAACAGAAAGCTAGCTGCCTGTGTTGTGAAATAGACTGAGAATAGTGAACATTCCCTAGTATTGCTCATTTTTGTCAGGGCTATGAAACCAACAAATAGAAAGAAAATTGCAGATAATTTTCCTTTGAATAAGACTCCAGTACTATTTGGTTATAGAACAGCATTGGAAATGGGATAGTATTATGGAGGTGATGAACCCAGAGAATTACCATGTAAATAAAGCTAACTTTTGATTTAAACAAATCTGAAGCTTCAGGCATTCTGAGGAACCATGCAGTGCAGTATTAAAATGCTTAACACAGTAAATCATTTATGGAAATGTAGCCTGATCTTTTAGGCTCTGGATCAGTTTGTACTTGGACAGATCTTGTAACCTCAGTTGTTACATTTGTAAGAGGAACATTTCTAAAGACTTAATCTTCATATATTGTGTATCATATCAAATAATGCTATACAAACAACAGCATTTGCAACAGTTTTTTTCACTCCATCATTGAGTAAAGAGAGTATAAGTACACAAATCATGACACTTTGAAACATTGTATTTTCATGTTTTTATTTAATCAAACCATGTGCTAAGATTTATTTTTAGAGGGATAGAATTCAAAAGCAAAGACTTACATTAAACATGAGCCTAACCAAGGTTAGGCCGCACCTGGTGTATCAAATACATTTTTGATTTCCATATTATTAAAAAAAGATATAAAGGAACTGGAGAGAGTGCAGAATATGTTTACAAGGATGATGTCAAGAAAAGATTAACAGGCTGTGTCTGCTTCCTTCAGAATAGACCGGGGTGAGGAGTGAGGATTTTATAAATTAGATTCAGATACAATGTTTTCATTTGTGGGGAAGAGCAAAGATAGAGGTCATTAATAAGACAGTAACAAAAAAATTAAAGAATTCAAAAAAACTCATTTTACTTCATCATGGGGTCTGTAGCTGAGTATGGTACCTTGAGAGCTCATTTGCAGCTTGCAACTTTTATTAGCCAGTTGTCAGTCTTGGGAAAAAAAAGTATGGATACAATTTTTGAGACTGGCAATGCAAAGAACTAAAAACTAACACCATTCTCCTGTGGGAGTCAAAGGCTAATAATTTTGCATTTCAACTTTTCAAATGTTTTTAATGATACAGCATTATACTTCAAATGGATGTGTTCATGTCATGTGTAGTGATTGTAATGAGGTCAGCCAAGTCTAGAATGAGTTTTCTGATTGGACCTGATTAACAGCCCCACTCAGGGAGCCCTGGCTGATAGATTTAACTGATCCATTTAACTGATCCAGTTCCCTCCAAACCAGCTCTCAGAGGCTCCGTTCACTCTGAGAGCTGACTTGGAGGGAACTGGATCAGTGTCAAGTGCTCTCCGTGTGTAAATAAAGGATGACTTGGTGAGAGGATACTGGCCTCTATGGAGTCATGTCAGTGGCAACAAGATTAAAGCACACTCCTGAAGAAATTCGCTCACAGCAATCATCTCTGAGTTCGGGTAAGCATTTCTGGCGTCATGCCTTTATTTGTGAAGTTTGACTCATTCAATCCTGCCATCAACTACTGGGCCAAGTATGTGGAAATTTTTCTGGGCAAATTACATTGGGACAGATTAAAAATAATGAGTAATTCTCCTGACTGTTTGTGGACCCGCAGCTCTTTGGGTAATGAAGAACCTAACTCTCTCTGAGTGACCAGATACTAAAACTTTTCAAGAGTTGATCATTTAGTTAAGGATTATTATGACCCCAAACTGCCTCTAATTTGGACATGCTATTGATTTAATTCAACAATTCGAGAACCAGGGGAATCCATATTGGGATTTTTGACTATGTTAACATGACTAGCAGAGATAGGTGACTTTGATTTAACTCTTAATGAGATGCTAAGAGACAATTTGCTATATGACAGTAATTATATAACCATGCAAAAGTACCCACTAGCTGAAGCCCAACTGGACTGGCTTTGTCATTGGAAAATGCCGCAAATTGAGCATATGAGTTGCGGTGTAATCCGATAGAAGTGGATACCCTCGCCAGGCGGGCTGAGCTGTGGAACACCACTTGAGTGAAGGCAATTGCATAGTTTCACTCAGTACATATTCTAAACAGAGGGACTCTAGGTCAGCCCACAACAAAACCCTGAAACAAAGCCAAACCTCAGCCAAATGTTTCAATATTTCTTAAGGATCCAGGCATGCTTTTTTAGTTGCTGCTGATATGTGAACCTGAGACAGCAAAAGAGCCCAACTTGACCTAAATTGAGTAAGATATCTCCTGGGCTGGTATTCAGGAGAGTACACACCTTGAAAAGTCCACCTACATCTGGTTTGCAACAGTTAAATTGCATAGCAACATCCAAATTAGAATCAGTCAAAACAAACCTCTGGTTAAATAGTCATCTGGTTCTAATGGAGGTTAATACCAGTTTCAGTGATCGTAGAACCAATCTTTAACAATGTTCATTCTGGATTCCAACCCTTGGGTTTGCAGAAGACCTTGGCTCGACTAAGAATCTATACTGAGGACCCTTCACAAATTAAGGGTACAGCTTTGATTACAGTCTCTTATGCGAAGCAGCTGGTTTAGTTACCACTGATTGTAATGAAGGTAAATGAGGTAAATTAGTTGAGAAAGATTCACCTAGATTGGCTCAACATTTTTCAATTAGAAAAGGCTGCCTGACTAGCTAAGTACTGGGCGTTTCTTCAGGAACGTCTAGGGAGTATCAAAGGAGCCAAGGCTACCTTGCCTGTTGACCAGGAAGCAATTCCATGATTCTGCAAGGCCTGCCTAGTGCCATTTGCCTTGTGGGCAAAAGTAAAGGCAGAAATCAGAAGGCTGGCAAGCAAAGGAATCATCAAACCAGTTTGCAAAATGGGCAGCGTTGGTCGTACCGATTTATGAAGCTTGACAAGTTGATTTGCCTTTGTGTGGATTTTAAACATACAGTAAACTGCTGGCTAAATACCCAGTCCCTGGCATAGAGGATTTATATGAAAAGCTGGCAGACAGAATGTCCTTCATGAAGCTGGACATGAGCCATGCGTACTTGCAATTGTAATTAAATAATGAGTCCTGTAGGTATGCTGCAGTTCATACCCAAAAGGGTTTTGTACCGATGTACAACACTGCCATTTGATGTATCATCGGCCTGTGCAATTTTTCAATGAACGATAAAGAATATTTTACAATGTCTACCCCATGTTGCCATTTATCCAAATGGTGTGCTAATAACAGGGAAGACTAATAAGGAGCACTTAGAGAACTCAGACATAGTCTTCAGACGTTTCTCCCTGGTGGACATAAGCCTTAGAAGTGAAAGGTATGTGTTCCAGGCACCCCTGGTCAGCCCACGTGACAAGACCGGATTACACCCATTGGAAGATAATGTGAGGGTGATTAAAGATGCCTCAGCTCTCACATCTGTCCTGGAGCCTAGGTCTTTCCTTGGGCTGGTGAATTATTATGGAAAGCTCATACATAACCTGGCCTCCGTCCTGGCACCTTTGCATCAATTATTTTTTAAAAATAAAATAAAATGTCAGACTTGCAAATAGGCATGTAGCCAAGTCATAGTCTTCAGGGAAATGAAGAAACAGCTATCATTCTGTAAGGTGTCAGCACACTATGATCCCAAATGAGATCTGGTGCTGACATGCAATACCTCCCTGTACAGCATTAGGGTAGTATTAGCTCTTAAGTGGCCCTGTGGTGAGGAACACCTAAATGCATTCAGGACTTTGGCTAATGCAAAGTGTAAATATGTCCAGATAGAGAAGGAGAGTTTGGCTGACATATTTGGATTCAGGACGTTCCACCAATAACTTTACAGATGTAAATTTGTTATAATAACAGACCACACACCTCTGCTAGGCTCACTTAAAGAGGAGAAGACAGTGTCACCCAGGCCGAATTTAGCAGTGGGCTCTAATACTATGTGTGTATAATTACAAGTTGGAAGGCCAGTTAGCAAATGCGGATGCATTGAGCTGCCTCTCACTGGCAGATACCCCACTGGTGGTACAGACATGAAACACTTTGTAATGGTTTTAAATTTTCTAGGCACACTTCCAGTCACAGCTGACAATGTCAGATTTTGGATGGAGGAAGATCCGGTCCTGGCAAAACTGAAAGAGCTGGTGGTAATGGAGGAAACAGTAGGGCTGTCACAACTGAAATTGAAACCTTTTTGGACCTGGAGAGACTAGATCACAATAGAGGACAGTATATTATTAAGGAGAACAAGAGTGATTGCCATCAGCAAAGTTCACTGCCAGATACTGGCTGAACTACACCAGGGTCATCCAACAGTGTCCAAAATGTAGATGTTGGTGAGACACTATGCCTGGTGACCAGGTTTGGCTGTAGATATAGTTGGTGGGACAGTGCCCAGAGAGCAACAAGGACAAAAATTACCACCATCAGCTCTCCCACATTTGTGGGAATGGCTGGGTAAACCCTGGACTCAGTTACATGTTGACTATGCAGGTCCTTTCATGGGCTCAGCATTCTTGGTTATTGTGGATGCCCACTGAAAGTGGCTGCATGTGCGTAGAGTTCATCTGCCAAACACAGGGAGGACAGTAGAACAACTGCGCTCCTCTTTCACAGTACGTGGACTTCTCGGAATCTGAGATGGACATGGCAGATGTCTCTACCTCAGTGACCCTGCCGCCTGAATAGGGGAATGAATTTCTTGCAAGATGCTGTAGATGCAAGAGGCGGGGTACTGTGTGTTACATGCCATCCGTATCAGAGGCAGAGTTGGAGGAACCTGACCCAGTACTACATGACCCAGCAAGAGCTACAAGAGAAAGAACTAATCTATATCCTTGGACTCAGTGGGAGGGATGTAGTGGTTGTAATAAGGTCAGTCAATGGACTTCATAGAATACATGTTCCCTGATTGGGGCTGTTAACCTGGTCGAATCAGGAAGTCCTGGCTGACTGATAAAAACGGGAGTGTCAAAGGTTCTGTTTACTCTGACAGTTGGCTCCAAGAAAGCTGGATCAGTATCATGGATTGTCCATGTGTTAATACAGAGTGACTTGGTCACAGGATACTGGCCTCTCTAGTATTATTTTAAGATGCCTACAGAATAGTTACACATATGTGTTAGGATTATCCTGAAGATCAATGTTAAAAAACAAACTCAAATTTTCAGTTAATAGCTGAAAGAGTAATACATCAAGACTTATTTTTCAAAACTTTTGATGTAAGAAATGAATAAAAGAACTGTTGATTAAACACTTTTTTATTGGTAACTTATGTTTTAAACAAAAGAGAGAAACATTCCACTTTTATATTGATAACACACTTCACTGTCCACAGAACTAGAATCCTTTTAGCTGACATGGTTGCTTCAAGTTTCCAATTGATTCCTGTATTCTCAATTCAGCACAAAATAATTTGGAGAAACTGTCTCCAGTGAATTTCCTTAGTTGTAGAAGACCCGCACCCCTAGCTATAGAGCCTGTTCCAATGATTTTTCTTCCCATAACAATTCCAGGATGAATCTCTTGTGATCAATAGATAGCTACAGGATGATCTCTTCAATGAGAGACTGCCTCGCTCCCACATCCACTTGTGGTATCTTGCAAAGTCACACACAATCTCTGCTGTCTATCAATGATAATATTTGGCTTGTAGGGAAGCCTGAAAATTGAACTCAAAATTGGCATCCTCTGCCTTATTCCTCATTACATTGTGAACAACATTAACAGCACAACTATCCATAACCCAAATTCAGTAGTGCCTTTCAGGGACTTTGGGATATTCTGGGACAGATTTTTACTACTGAGATGGATGGTTCAAATCGGGGAATTTCTGGACCTAGTATGCCCAATTTGCAACCTGTTTCCCTTGGCATAGTTCAAAAACTAGGGGTCATAGATTCAAGCTGAGTGACAGAAGGATTAGAGGGGATGTGAGGAAAAAACCTTTTTATGCAGAGGGTGGTGGGTGTCTGGAATGCATTGTCTGAGTTGCTGGTAGAGGCAGAGATCCTAAACTCTTTTAAGAAGTACCCAGATCTGTACCTTAAGTTCTGTAAGCTGCAGGACTATGGGCCGTGTTTAGGAAGATGGGATTAGAAAGGGCATCTGAATGTCTTTGCGTTGGCCTGGAAAAGATGGGCTAAATGGCCCTCTTTTGTTCTGTATCATTTCTACAGATGAAAATACCAAATTTTGCCAGGCGGAGATTGTAGTCTCGCCCACCACTTTGGGAAGCAGATCAGCGGCAGCTGCATTCCAAGGCAGGCCATTTGAAATGTGTGCTTTGGCTCTGTGAGAGTTGGTGCCAGCTGTAAGCTAAACTTTTAGGTTCTCCAAGCCTCACCCTCACACTTCCACACTCTCTCCATATCATTTACATGTGAACTTATTACAGCAGTCATCCTCCATAGAACCCCATACCCTCCATGCCAAACAATGACATTCATATCTATTCATGCAGTATATACTGCAAACACAGAACCAATAAACCCTATAGTAGCAATGGCATACATGGAGCTACTGGAAAAAAATTATAATTTTGTTTTAAACAAACTGCTGTTGCTAAAACCCTGTAGAAAAGATAATGAGACATGCCTTTAAAATACCAATACCAGAAACTATAAGCATTTGATCCCTCTTTATCTTCTGAAAGTAAACATCAAGCCATTGACAAAAGAGATCAATGACAAAATTGCTTATTATGACATCATACAGTCTCAATTAAGTAGATTCGTTCTTTCTTTCTTGCCTGCTGTGTCTAAAGAGAAAATCCTCATATGGCAGTCTGGGTTTTCGACCAAGCCTCATTATTCCTGAAGTTGATGGGAATCCCAAGATCAGATCCCACTCTTTTTTTTTAATGGTTCTGGAGTGCTGAAAATACCACAAAGGTCATCCCTTTCAGAGATAATGGCAGATAATTTCCAAGTTTACCAAGTGTAAATTGGAAACATCTTTTATTACCTTCTCAGGTAAACAACGTTCCTTCCATCTCTAACAATTAAAAAAGCCAGGCTTACTGTCAGAACAGGTCACATGACTTCATTTTGTCTAAATTTGAAACTACAGTCCTAAAACAGTGATCTTATAAACCTCAAGTATAATGTTAGTCCTTGTGTTCACGGATCGAGATTTATTTTTGCAGAATTAATATTTCAAAAGTAGTTGAAAACAAATTATTCTAAATATAGTTATAAGCTATTTTTGTGTCATGGGAATCTATGGATTGGCAAATTGTCTTTGTTCTGAACATTTTAAGTAGAAGTCCCATTTTAAAGATGACCTTATCAACAAATTTACAATAAAAGAATATAATTTAGGGTATTTCTAAGTCTATTGTAAAACCACAGACATTTTTTTTCATATCATAAGAAGGTTTGTTTTGTTGTTCTGAGTTTGAAAATAAACTGTTTTGCTGATCTTATTTTGCAGCTGCAAACCGTTTGTATTTTAGGCAACTTCCTTGCTAAAAAAAAAACCTTCAGGTTAAAAGACAAATACCAACCCCTGACCCAGAGAGTGATGAGATTGCAGACTTACTAGCACAGGGAATGGTCAAAATAAATAAAATTAGATGCAATTAAAGGGAGTCAAGATAAGTACATTAGGGGAAAGAGAATGCTGAAAGGTTGGTTGAGAAGTTATGGGAGAAGAATTCAGTAGGTTAAAAATGTTGGCATAGGCTGATTAGGCCAAATGGCCAGATTCTCTGTTATAAATCCTGTACTGACTCGGGTTACAATGTAGATCCCACCATCTCAATCTCACCCCTTGCCTGAGACATGGTGACCCTAAATTACCTCCAGGTTGTCATCTCTCTAATAAGAGAACAGCCCTGTGGTCCACTATGATTACTTTACCATTTTCAATATATTCTTTAGATATATTTCAGTCAAAAATAGTGAATGTTAATGTAGATATTGATAGTTCTAGTTATTAGTGAGATGATAAAAATCCAGACATAAGTGCAATGCTGGCATTTGAATTGCCTGTGAAACTTGTCTCCCTTCCATTGAGAAATATTTGCTCTGCATTATGTGTCCTGAAGCTATTAATGTCTTTATTGTATGGATAAAGGAAAGTTAATTTGCAGAGCTGTAGAAAACCAGTACAGCTCTTTCATGGATCTGTGCTGTGTGATTACAATTGTGTTACTCTATCCTCGAGCCAACCACCTTCAGATGCTTTATTGATGACTACCTGATTAAGGTCAGAACTGGAGACATTCATTGATTATCACAGTGTTTGACTCTGTCCAAGTGTATCTGCAGCAGGACCTGGACTATACACAGCCTTGGACTGATAATTGGCAGTTGCCCGAGACATTCAACAACATTACAATGGCTTAATATCCCACCTTCGTCCTAAGGTCACTGTTGATCAGAACCTTAACTGGATTAGCCACAGAAATGATGTAGATACAAGAGCAGATCAGAGGCCAAGAATACAGTGCCACGTAACTCAATTCCATTGGCATAAGTGTGATGGAATATTCTCCATTTGTGTAGACAAGAACATCATTGATCATGCTCCAGAAACTTGACACCATCCAGGAAAAAAGAATCCATTTGGTACTGCATCCATCACCATAAAAAGTTGCTCCTTCCATTATTTACTTAATGTATCTCATAGACAGTGTACACTACAGTACCTTGTCAAGATTTTAACAGAACCATTAAACCCACAATTATTATTTAGAAGGACAAAGGCAACATAGAAAAGTCGCCACCTGAAAGTTCCCATCCAAGTCGCACACAATACTGACCTGAAATTGTGATGCTATTCCTTTTTTATGGCTAGATCAAAACCTTTAACTTTTTTGCAAGCAGTACCATGGGAGTGAATACTTCCTCACATACATTGAAACTGTGCAAGAAGATGCTTCACTACCAACTTCTCAAAAACAGTTATCAACAGTGACCTTAGGCCAAAGATGGGATATTCAGCCATGGTTGTGTCTCACTAACCTCATTGAGGTTTTTGAGAAGGTGACCAAGCATGTAGATGAGGGTAGGGCAGTTGACGTGGTATACATGGACTTCAGTAAAGCCTTTGATAAGGTTCCATATGGAAGGGTGTTAGAGAAAATGCAGAGACATGAGATTGAGGGTGCTTTAGCAGTTTGGATTAGAAACTGGCTTTCTGAAAGAAGGCAGCGAGTGGTGGTTGATGGAAAATATTCAGCCTGGAGTCCAGTTACTAGTAGTGTGCCAGAAGGATCTGTTTTGGGATGACTGCTGTTTGTCATTTTTATAAATGACTTAGATGCAGGCATAGGTGGATGGATTAGTAAATTTGCAGATGACACTAAAGTCGGTGGAGTAGTGGACAATTTGGAAGAATGTTACAGTTCGCAGGGGGACTTGGATAAACTGCAGAATTGGGCTGAGAGGTGGCAAATGGAGTTCAATGCAGCTAAATGTGAGGTGATGCACTTTGGGAAGAATAACAGGAAGGCAGAATACTGGGTCAATGGAAAGACTCTTGGTAGTGTGGATATGCAGAGGAATCTTGGAGTCCATGTACATAGATCCTTGAAAGTTGCCACCCAGGTTGATAGTGCTGTTAAGAAGGCATACGGTGTGCTAGGTTTCGTTGGTAGAGGGATTGAGTTCCAGAGCCGCAATATCATGCTGCAACTATACAAAATGTTAGTGCGGCCGCACTTGGAATATTGTGTACAGTTCTGGTTGCTATATTTCGGGAAGGATGTGGAAGCATTGGCAAAGGTGCAGAGGAGGTTTACCAGGATGTTGCCTGGTTTGGAGGGAAGGTCTTAGGAGGAAAGGCTGAGAGACTTGGGTCTGTTCTCATTGGAAAGAAGAAGGCTAAGAGGGGATTTGATGGAGACATACAGGATGGTCAGAGGATTAGGTAGGGTAGACAGTGATAGTCTTTTTCCTAGGATGGTGACAATAGCTTGTACGAGGGGGCATAACTACAAATTGAGGGGTGATAAATTTAAGACACATGTCAGAGGCAGGTTCTTTAGTCAGAGAGTGGTAAGGGCATGGAGTGCCCTGCCTGCCAGTGTAGTTAACTCAGCCGCATTAGGGAGATTTAAACAATCGTTGGATGATGATGGGATAGTGTAGGGGGACAAGCTGAGAATAGATCACAGGTCGGCGCAACATCGAGGATCGAAGGGCCTATTCTGTACTACTTTGTTCTATGTTCTATAGCAAATAAATGCTGGCTTTGTGAAGCCTGCACTTCTTGAGACAATGAACAAAGTACATAGTACAAAATGAACATTTCCCATTTGTTGATGGACACAGATTGATGGAGTGACTGTCAGTATTCTTGGTACGTACATTGTGATTGAAAATATTCGTAATGTGTACTGATAGGGAAGAAATTGGATTATAATCAGATTTCTATTAGCCACTTATTTTAAAGTGAAACATTTGCAGCAATATTGTGTTTTTCCTTCTTGAATTTTTTTTTTCCAGTTTGCTGAATAAATATCAATGATGTCCAAGGCTGTTCCTCTGCCACTTTGGCACTCCTACTATGGTAATAGCCTTGGTTATAACCATTGACTGCTTGAGCTTTATGCCCTCTCAGACTGACCTGTAGTAAACTTTCACGTTGCCACATGAGCCTTGCTTTGCCGTTCATACTCAGCATATCTGGGCAGCCAATTTAATTTGAAGTCTCACAAACGTATGGGGTTTGCCGAATCCACTTTTGAGTATAAGTGTAGTAACCTAGTGGCTTGAGAAAGAAAGATATGACACAAGAAGTAGGAGCATGAATAAGCCATATCACCTTTGAACTTGTGCCAGCATTAAATACACTGGCAGTTTTTCTACCTCAACTCCATCTTCTCGAACTATTGCCAGATCCCTTGATTTCTTTAGTATCTGAAAATCATTTAGCCTCTGTCTTGAATATACTCAATAACTGAGCATCCTTCACCTTTTGGGATAGTGTGTTGATTCACTGCCCATCCCAGTCCTAAAGAGAAGATCCTTATTCTGAGGTTGTGGGCTGTGATTCCCTAGTTCTGTACTGCACTGCCACTCCCCAAAATCCCAGCCAGTAGAACTGTCCTTTTAGCATAACCTAATAAGTATTTTATTATGAGAGCTGCTTACTCTTTTATGTGAGAAGTTCTAATCCAGATCTAATTCATTCAGTTTTATTTCTTGTAATAGAATCCCCTCATCCCAGGAATCAATCTATTGAACCTTTTGACCTTCTTCTTTTAAAGCTTCTATAAAACATTAAAGCTCTAAAGTTTCTATATACTTCCTTCAGTGAGGAGATTAAACCTATATATGGTGCTCCAGGTGTAGTCTCACCAAAGGCTTACATAATTCACTCTGCAACCCCTTTGTAATAAGTGCCTTCCTTCCTTGCTTGTTGTATTTGCATGTTAACTTTGTGATTTTGTACAAGGATATCTAGGTTCAAATTAATAGTAACATTTTTTAACCTTACACATTTTAAAAAATAAATTTGCCCATTCAATTTTTCTAACTAAGGAATTCTGATGAATGGTCATTGACCTGAAACATGAACTATATCTCTTTCTGTCCTCAAATGCTGCCTCATTTGTTGAGTATTTTCTAACTTTTTTTGTTTTTTTTATTTCAGATTTCTATTATTTGTCAGATTTCACTATTGGATTATTTCACAATTCCCTAGTTATTTTCCATCTATCACGTTCTTGATCAATTCTTTGCTGATACTTGCTCACTGCAATTAATTATCAATTAACTTGAATGCATTACCCATGTCCCCTCCTTCATGTGATTGTTGGAGATTATAAATAGTTGAGGCCCTTGCATTACTCCTTATTTATAGCTTGCCAGCTGGAAAGTTATTCGTTTATTTCTATTTCCTTACTGTTAACCAATCTTCAAACAATGCTAATATATTATCTGTATCCCATGAGCATTAACTTTGTGTCATCACTTCTAGTGCGGCATCTTACAGAGCACGAGAAAATGTGAAAATCCAAATAACTCCATTGGTTCCCTCTTAACTACCCTCATAGAATTGGTTTGAGATTATAACAGACTTGTCAAGCACGATTTCCCTTTCACAAATCCAGTGTGACTCTGGTATGCTATGTTATAATTTTCTAAATTCCTTGTTACCACTCCCCAAATAATAAATTCTAGCATTTTTTCTACTATTGTTTCCTGGCTACTTGGCTGGTAGTTCTCCAGTTTGTTTCCCTGCTTTCTTCAGACTGTACTTCCTCATGAGTCAGGGGCTTGCATTTCCTGCCTGGCTCTGCCACCCATGCTATCTTTGTAGTGGGGTATAAGCGATAGCTTGCAGTTAGGGCTGCCACCTCTCAAAGCAAGCCTGAGGTGGCACATGATGCGATGATATCAACCCAGTTATGAGTATTAGGCACCTTAGCTTCATGTCTCTCCATACTTCTATCCCCACTCACCAAAATCTACATTAGGCTAATCATAAGCCCAAAATAACATTCAGAAATATTTGGGATGCTTATAAAAATGCCAAAGCAAACAACCAACCAAACTCAGGGGAAGGTGAGGACCCAGTGGTATTATTGCTGGACTGTTAATCCAGAGACCCAGAAAATGTTCTGGAGACCCAGGTTCAAATCCTGCCATGGAAGAATTTGAATTTTAAAAAATTTTGGAATTAAGCATCGAATGACCATGAATCCATTGCTGATTGTGGGAAAAACCCAGCTGGCTCACTAATGTCCTTTAGGCAAGGAAACTGCCATCCTTACCTGGTCTAACCCACATGTGACTCTAGACCCACAGCAATGTGGTTGACTCTTAACTGCCTCTGGGCAATAAATGCTGGCAGAGCCAGCGGTGCCCTCATCCTGTGAATGAATATTTTTCAAAATTATCAAAAATGCTTAATTCTATTAGGAGCACATAGAATTAAGCATTTTTGATAATCAAGCTGCCATAGAAGCTCCATTTAGCATCAAAAACGTAATCCTCTCAAATGCTGTTAGATAGTTAAAATAAATGAAGAGCCACTCAAAAACCAATCAAAGAAACATAATCCTCCTGGGAGTTCACACTACCAGCATTTCAAAAACACGCACAGCACATTTAATAGCCCTGCTGAGTTGAATTCTGTAATGTGGTTTGGAGTTAAGCCAAGCATTCATTACATGATCAGATTGTAGAGCTTTGCAACAAAATCTCCAGAGCTTAACATGTTAAGCTTTTCAAGTAGTTAAATGAATAACTATGAGTTCTGTTACTTCAAAAGCCGAACAGCTGAATGAAGTGGCAATCACAGAAGTCAGCCATCTGATCAGCTATTTCAAAGGCTTAGCAGATGACCTGCATTTCAATGTAAAGAACACAGTACATTGTCCAATTGGCAAATTAAAACCTGGGTCACAATACTGTTGAATACAAGAAGTCCTTTATCTCCTCTAGAAATTACTCCAGTATATCTTGCACAGTATTGGTCAATTTACTGGTCATTTGCATTTTAAGGACAAAGTTCTATTATTAATTACAGTATCAAAAGCCAGCATAGGCCTCCCTGTAATCATGTAACCCCACTCATATGACCTGATTCACACAAGCTTCATAAAAGCATCCATCTCTCTTTAAATACCAAACACAGTGAAATACTAAATAGAGGTCAGCAGAAAAATGGGAGTCCTGACACTGGTTTGCATGTATGCAGAACACAATCTGCTGTATTTCCACCATGTATGAAAATGGCAGCCAACAGCAATGAGGTCATAACTTTGGATTTCTGGTTCACCTCATTTCCATTTAAGTATACCAATGTGGGTTTGTTCTTCTTTGGGTTGGCAAAATATGGCCTTTTAGCTATTAGTTGATAGAGCCCTTGGGAGTGTTGTTGAACATAGACCTAAGGGTTCAGGTGCATAGTTCCTTGAAAGTTGTGTCACAGGTATACAAGATGGTAAACCGTTGAGTTTAGGAGTTGGGATGTCATGTTGTGTTTGTACAGAACGTTTGTGAGGCCACTTTGGAGTACTAGGTACAGTTCTGGTCACCCTGCTGTAGGAATGATATTACTAAATTGGAGATGGTGCAGAAAAGATTTGCAAGGATGTTACTGGAAATGGAGGATTGAGTTATAAGGAGAGGCTGGATAGGCTATGATTTTTTACACTGCAGCATGAGAGGTTAAGAGGTGACCTTTTGGATGTTTGTAAAACCATGAGGAGCATAAATAAGGTGAATAACAAAGGTTTTCCCTCAAGGTAGGGAGTTCAAAACCAGAGTGCAAAATTTTGAGGAGAGAAAAGAAAGATTTAAAAGATCCTGAGGGGCAACATTTTTCACACAGAAGGTGGTTTGTATGTGAAATGAACTGCCAAAGAAAGTGGTGGTACATTTACAACATTTAAAATACTTTTGGACAGGTACATGAATAGTAGAGGTTTAGAGGATTATGGGCCAAACCCAGGCAAAAAGGGACTAATTTAGTTTGGGAAACCCTAGTCAGCATGGATGAGTTAGACCGAAGGGTCTGTTTCCATGCTGTATGACTCTATGGCTCAATTTGTGACAAATCCTAGGAATTTTAGAAATTCAAGATAAATGTATCCACTGTCAGTAGCTAAATCAATTAAATGATCAGACCCACAGTAATTGTCAACTTGTTGTCATCTTAATGTTTTATGGTACTATTTCTTCACTGTTAAATGAATAAAAGCTGCCAATCTCTTGTGCCTTGAGAGTTGCTAAAATGCTGAGGTTGAAATAAATCAAAATCTTTGATTTCTTGTGCACCAGAAAAGCTCTCAAACACGACAGCTGATTTGCCACCAGCTTCACATCCCAAGTCCTCCCTTTCAATACTTGTTTCTGTCAATGAAATATGCAAGAGCTCGATCAGAAATAAATAGACAAAGCAACACTCTGTGCCTGCAGGCCATCCCTCACCCTGTAGGGCATTATCTTTTGTTTCTAATTTCCAAGCCAAGTCAGGACTGCTCATTTGAAGCTTTTTTTTGTCTGAAGATCAAACACATCTGATTCCTTTCAGGCCTTTTTTTTAATAAAAGAAAAATCTTTTTGACTTTGCAGGTGTACCTGATCTAAACAAGCCACGTCTCAGATTAGTTCATTAGTTAATTTTCCCCACGACTGTCAGCAAACCAGAAATTCTGCTTTAAGGACTGCTTGTATTATGTCAATATTGAAGATGAGTTTCAAAGGTATTTACAAATCTCAATTGTGAGCATATCATTGATGTCAGAAATGTGAGAGTATCTCACTGTTTTAATTCAATACCATATTTCTCAAATAAGTTAGCTACCCTCAGAATCCGTGAACTACAATTATGCAAAGGTTATGAAGGTTGGGGTGGGAGTTCATTTTATTACATAATTAATGGGGCACAGCTGTGGCCTCTTTGCCCTTGTTATAGGCAATAAAATGTCTAGCACTACTGAACCTATTTTTTTAAACAAAAAAGGCATTTTTTTCTCAAAGACTTGTTCTGCATTGAAGCAGTATGGTGTCTGATGCACAAAACAGCTTGGTTGGTGACGGGCACTTGTTGGAAAATTATTCAATGGAAAATAATTTAGTCTAATTATTCTGTTCATCGCTGCACAATGTGTTTTTTAAGGATAAAGGGATGAATTGTGACATCAGTTCTTCTTTCAGTTCTTAATCCACTTTCAAACGTCTGTCACTGGGCTTATGTAGGGAAACAAATTAATTGATAATTTTGATGGGAGTATTTCATCAATAATGCATTTTTATTACCATTCTTCTCCTCCTCATTTTCCCAAATTCCAGAAGGCACTGCTTTTAATTAAAGTACAGAGGTGAGGCATAGCTGTCCTCAGGCTCTCATCTGGATGTCAGCAAAATGGTCTCAAAAATAATCAGAGAATGTTTGAGAAAAAAATGCAACAGCTCCTTCTTAAGTAACTGCTTGCTACTCAGAAGAAATGCTTACATTTATATGAGTTTTCCTGTCTAGATGGAGATACATTATTTTGAAAGTGATTCACTCAGAAATATTTGGAAAGGTAGAGAACATGACGGATCTTTTAATACTGTAAAGATATAAGATAAATTCAGCTGGAGATCACCACCAGAGTGATTAGTCGGAGGAGGAGGAAGCAAAGGACAAATCTAACCTGGCCAATTACTGTCCCATCAGTCTACTCTCAGTCATCATTAAAATGATGGAACAGTGGTATCAAATGACATTGTGCAGCATTAACCTGCTCAATGATGCTCAGTTTGGGTTCCGCCAGGGCAGTCAGCTCCTAACCTCATTACAGCCTTGGTTCAAACATGGACAAAAAAGCTGAATTCCAGAGATAAGGTGAGAGTGACAGCCCTTGTCATTATGGCCACATTCAACTGAATGTGACATCAAGAAGCCCGAGCAAAACTGGAATCAATGATTATCTGCTGGTTGGAGTCATACCTGGCACATAAGATGATTGTGATTGTTAAAGGTCAGTCATCTCAGCTCCAAGATATCTCAACAGGAGTTCCCCAAGCCAAGCCATCTTCAGCTGCTTCATCAATGACTTTCTCTCCATCATAAGGTCAGAATGGGTTGATCCTTCAAATATTAAAGTAATTTATGTTCAAATGCAACAAAATCTGGATAATATCCAGGCTTCGGCTGATAAGTGGCAAGTTACATTCATGTCGCGCAAATGCCAGGCAATGACTATCACTCCAATAAGAGACAATCTAACCACTGCCCCTTGACTTTCAATGGTGTTACCATCACTGAATACTCCACTTTCAACATCCTGGGGGTTACCGTTAACCGGAAACTCAACAGGACTCATCACATAAACACAGTGGCTGCAAGAGCAGGTCAGGGACTAGGGATTCTGCAGTAACTCACCCCTAACTCTCCAAACCTGCCTACCATCTACAAGGCACAAGTCTGGAAAGTGTGATGGAATGCTCTGTACATGCCTGGATAGATGCAGCTCCAACAACACTCAAGCTTGACACCATCCAAGACAAAGTCCTCTTGATTTGCACCACATCCACAAGCATCTGCTCCCTCTTCCCCTGATACTGAGTAGCAGCAGTGTATACTATCTACACTTCACACTACAGAAATCCACCATTGGCACCTTCCAAACTCTCAATCTTTCATCTAGAAGGACAAGGACAGCAAATACATGGGAACACCACTGCCCACATGTTTCCCTCCAAGCCATTCACCATACTGATTTGGAAATGTATTGTCACTCCTTCACTGTCACTGGTCAAAATCTTGTAGGTCTACCCACAGCTCATGGACTGCCGCAGTTCAAGAAGATAGCTCACCACTACCTTCTCAAGGGATGGGTGATAAATGCTGATTAGCCAATGATACCTAGGTCCCACGCGTGAATTTTAAAAAAATGTGCCACTATGAAGGCATCAGTCAGCTGATCTAGATCTCCCACTGCCTCCAGGTGGCAGTCTGATGTACAGTAATGCTCAGTTAGGCAGAAGTAAACATACCTGGAGAAAAGTCATAGCGTCATACAACATGCAAACAGACCCTTCAGTCCAACTAGTCCATGCGGACCATAATTCCAAACTAAATTAGTCCCAACAGAGAAGGACTCACCAACATCCTTTCCAACCTCAACATAATGTTCCAACTTGTTTACTACAAGGTTTGAGCAATGAAGACAAGTGTGCTAAATACCTCCTTAATACCCTATCTATATGTGACACAAACCTCAAAGAATTATGTACCTGAACCCTGGGGTCTCTCTGTTCTATAACACTACCAAAGGCCCTACTTTTAATCGTACAAGTCTTGCCATTATTTGTTTTACCAAAATGCAATTCTACACAATTATACAAATTAAACTCCGTCTGCCACTCTTTTAGCCCATTGACCCAAGTGATCAAGACCTCTGTAATCTTAGATAACCTTTGGATATTACCAATTTGGTGTCATCTGCAAACTTACTAATCATTGCCTCCTGTATTCTCATCTAAATCATATGTAAATGACAAACAAAAGCGGACCCAATACCGATCCCTGTGAAACACAGCTGGTCACAGGCCTCCAGTCCAAAAAACAACCTTCCATCACCACTCTGTCTCCTGCCATTAAGCCAATTTTGTATCCAATATCCGATACCTGATCGATTTTGAAAAAAAGATACAGACAGATTATAACACTGAGTGTCAGTGTTTTTAATTTTCTTTTGATATTTTTAATGTATGCTTTAATTGGGGAGACAGGCCTTGTGACAGTAAACTTGAATGTTGCTGTGAGAACTGTTGCTTGGCACCAGCAACAAATTTAACATTAAGTCAGCAAGCAAAATTAATATATGTTTAATTGCATTTTCATGCAAAAGGCATACTTGTACTTTAGGGGATCTGTGGAAAGTTAATTTTGGGAAAGCAGGATCGCATGGAGAAAGATTGATAATCGCAACCAGAAGGGTCAATCATCATGTGTCCAAGTAGAATATCTGCAGAATCCTGCTCAATTCTTGTTATAAATTCAGAAAGTCAGCAGAAACCGTGGACCAGCAGCAAGTGATTGGGAGAAATCCCAAAAATTCCATTCATTTGTATAATTGAGGGCACCTCTCTGAAACCCAGTTATATTTTTGCCTGAATTTACATCAGCACACAGAACAACTTATATTGATATCGTATCTTAACCTAATAAGAATCCCAAATAAAAATCAGGGATAGCAACACGGAGTGTTTTTTTTCTCTCCTCTCCAGCCAAGAGAAACTTATGGTTTTATTGTGAAGAATTTGCTTTACAACGTGTTACCTCATTTGACACAAGCATGGCTCTCTTGACTTGTAACTAATAAGGCCTGAAACTAACAAGAAAACCTCTCAATTTCTGTTTATGAGTAGCAACTTTACAAGGCTGTAAATGATTTATAGCATTAATAACTATGATTAGCTGCCAAATTTGTACAATATTGTGGTGATCTGTTCACAGGACTGGGCTCAGGATCAACGGGTTCTGGAAGAAATGACGTGCAAGGTAGCACTGCAGCACCAGGCCTACAGGTAAGCTAGGTTTCTAGTACCATTGGACTCTTAACTGAAATCAGGAACCCCTAATTATGTTATACAAGAGCTTGGTTTCTTCCAGATGAACCATTCCTTCAGTTTTGAACTAATAGTCATCTACGAATTGTTGCCAAGATAGAGCCTGACATTGGATTACATATCTCTGTAAGCTCACTGCTCATTTATGTTGCTACAAACAGGATCACAGATTTGAACTCATGTTTTAGTAAGGTCAAATATAATGTTACTACAAAACAATACAGTTATCAGTCGGTATTGGTGATAACGACCATGTGTAATTCTGTGTGGTGTCTTAGAGTGACAGATTTCAGGATATTCTCAAGAATCTCATTTTGATACTTCTGGTGTTAATGGTATCAGCAGAATATGCTAACCATGTAAAACTGTATTCTGTTTGCGCTTTGCATCATAGATCAGATTGTCTCTGAAGCTGGTTTTAGTTGAGTTTCAGATGTGCTAGCTGGTTCACCCAATTTTTAATGCTCATGCAGAATAAAATCTACTGAGTACCTAGTATCAGAACCCTAAGGAGCATTGGCCAACTGTACCTCATATGATTGGGGCAGCAACTGCAACCCAGTCATTTATTTTTCTCAATTTATAGGTAGCGGTCCCACTGTTCGTAGCTCAGCATTTCCTTGTACGCAATTCAAATTCTAGAACAGGCTTTCCATGTGACTTGAACACCTATTCCAATCTACCCTCAGCATTTTCCAGATTGGAGGTTTGGATCATGGCACCATCCACTGTACTTTAATTTTGTAAATTGTGCTGAGCTTATGTGTTGTGAAGTATGGAGCATTCCAGCATCTTGGGTGTGATTATTTGAAATTCTTAGTGGTTGTGATGTTACATGTTTAATCAACCTCACAAGCTGGATAACTGATTCACATTGTGTGTGTGTGTCTGTGTGTATCCATGTGGCACCAATCTTCCTTGTTCAAGCGCCATCTATAAAAGCCCATTGTGCACTCTGAAAAGCACTGTCTGGAGCTGATGTGACTGACAGGAAAATTGGCTTCCACTTAGCAGGCAGGGTCCTGGAGATTTTGCTGGATGGGTTGGTGCACAGGCAGGTGTTCCTTTTGCGCCTGGAGTAGTAGTGGAGGATACGAGACCTGACCATATTAGCCTGGCCCAGGGATGCCAGACAGTTTAAAGCCATCTTGACTAATTCCAAGCACTGTAAGAAGAAGACCAATGTCCTTCTCTACTCCATCAGCAAATGCGACACCATCTTCTCTCCACTAACTTCTACTCACTTTATCTCTACTATTGCACCTCCCGCCCACCAAGTCTCTTGCTCTTCCATACTCTCAATTGCTTGCATCTTCACCTTCATCTACCCCAACTGCACTACCATGAATCCTGCGTACCCTCCGCACTGCTTACACACTCATTTGGCACACCTCACCACCTGCACAAACAGTAATTGCTGTGACTCTCACTTTTGTTTTCCATAATATATACCTCTCGCTCATTACATGAGAAAGACAGATTTAATAGAGCAGAAAGAGTCAAGATGAGTAGTGTGCTGTCTTCATCTGGCTCCTCAACCCTAATGAGTAAAAGATCTTGATACTGACCAAATCATGCAGAACCTAGTATTGGATGCACTTACTTACTGTGCCAGGATTCTGAATGAAGGCCTGCTGATGACTATGACCAGCTTGCTGGCTTTGTATCTGTGCTAAATGGCATGGCAATATAGCAATATTACGCCCTTGGTATCTTTGCCTGAGTCAAAGTGTGAGCACTATGTCAATGAGCAGAGAGACAAGAGATGCATCCTGGTTCAGTCCATGACCTGGGTTTGACCCCCTGAGCACACAGTGTCCTTGTGCAACACTAGTTTCTTGTTGAGACAGAATTGCAGAAGTGGATCAAAGAAATGCGGTGAAGGTTTATAGAGGTTGACATATGTCAGTTGCCAATGTCTGTGGATATGGGGTGCAAGTGGTTGGTACTCTTGAAGCATGCCCTGAGATGTTGGTGTCTAGTTTCCACAGTGGAGGTCACTTGAAGCAAATGGCAAGCCGAATTTGCCAGCTGCTTGCCTCTAGTTTCCTGATTGAATTATCCTGGTGACTAGCTTATAAGCCCATAAGACATAGGAGCGGAAGTAAGGCCATTTGGCCCATCAGGTCCACTCCACCATTCAATCATGGCTGATGGGCATTTCAATTCCACTTACCCGCATTCTCCCCGTAGCCCTTAATTCCTTGTGACATCAAGAATTTATCAATTTCTGCCTTGAAGACATTTAGCGTCCCAGCCTCCACTGCACTCTGTGGCAATGAATTCAGAAATGTCTCCGCATTTCCGTTCTGAATTTAACCCCTCTAATTCTAAGGCTGTGTCCACGGGTCCTAGTCTCCTCGCCTAACGGAAACAATTTCCTAGCGTCCACCCTCTCCAAACCTTGTCGACATGGATGGGTAAGTTTTTATTAGATCTCCTCTTAATCTTCTAAACTCCAATGAATACAATCCCAATTATGAGATAGAATGGAAATTTTCTCTATTCTCAATAGAAAAACTTAAATAACAATGGGGTGGCATGGTGGCTCAGTGGTTAGCACTGCTGCCTCTCAGCACCGGGGTCCCAGATTTGATTCCAGCCTCGGGCG
>NC_057718.1:45445547-45500206 GCF_004010195.1 Chiloscyllium plagiosum
GGGGTTACAACAGTGATCTTCCAATCATCCGGGACTTTCCCTGACTCCAGTGATTTTTGAAAGATCTCAACCAACGCCTCTGCTATTTCCTCAGCCACCTCCCTCAGAACTTTAGGATGTCGCCCACTAGCACTTTCTCTTTTGTAATGGCAACCATACTTAACTCAGCCCCCTGACTCCCTTTAATTGTTGGGATATTACTCATGTCTTCCACTGTGAAGACTGACGCAAAGTACTTATTAAGTTCTCCAGCTATTTCCTTATCTCCCATCATTAGGCTTCCAGCATCAGTTTGAAGTGGCGCAATGTCTACTCTTGCCTGTCGTTTGTTTCTTATGTATTGAAAGAAACTTTTACTATCATTTCTAATATTACTGGCTAGCCTACCTTCATATTTGATCCTCTCCTTTCTTATTTCTCTCTTTGTTATCCTCTGTTTGTTTTTGTAGCCTTCCCAATCTTCTGATTTCCCAGTGCTCTTGGCCACTTTATCGGCTCTCTCTTTTTCTTTGATAGATTTCCTGACTCCCTTTGTCAGCGATGGCTGTCTAATCCCTCCCTGGATAATCTTTCTCTTCTTGGGGATGAACCTCTGTACAGTGTCCTCAATTTTACCCACAAACTCCTGCCATTTTTCCTCTACTGTCTTCCCTGCTAGGCTCTGCTTCCAGTCTATTTTCATCAGTCTGGCAAGTTTGCTAAACTGGGACTCCGAAAATTGCTGAGGTGAGTTGGGCAGTTAACAAGACATTTAGCAAGCAATAATGAGCATCAGTTAGCATTTCACTGCTGCCCAGTGAGAATCTCACCAAGCCCCTTGCGAAAAGCCGAAAAGATGTAGGAAGCTGACCTCTGTGTCAAGGTGGACCCCTTACTCTTCACTGTCTCTTGCCATAGCGCAAATCACTTGGACCCCAATTGAATTCTGCCCTTACAATTTTCTGAAACTTTACCTAGCACTGTCCCCTCATTCAAAACCACCAAAGATAAAGGTCATCCATCTCACCTGCTGTTAATGGGGCTTTGCTGTGTCAAATTGACCCACACAACCATTGTTACTATAATTCAAAACAATGCATTGGATTTGAAGCAATCCTAAAAGACGTGCTAAGTAAAAGCAAGTTTGCTATTTCTGTATCAATGCCCAAATATTCATGATATTTGTTCTATTAAACTGGCTTGTGAAAGGTTAATTTTATAAAATTTGACTTAATTTTTGTGTTTCCTGCTTTTCTCTTTTCTTCATGTCTTAGAAGGACTACAGACCGGCACCTTTCTTACAATCCTTTGTCCATGTTGTCTTAGATTCAAATCGTGGAAATGATATCCGCCATGGTTTGCCATATGCCTGGCGTATTTGAGCTTCTCCAAGCTGATTTTGAGAGGGTTCAAATGTATTATTTGCTGTTGTCCGAAGTCCATACTTGATCAATGCAGCTAGAGCTGTATTTGGACAGGGAAAGTGTTATCTTTGAAGGACTTTTGGGTGTATTGAATTAAATTTTTCTCTCTTCCAAGTGGAATGCCAGCTGCAGAAGCTGAGTTGCTTTATATAAAGGAAGTGGAACAGCTTGAAGGCTTTGGGCAAGAAAGTTTCCCTGCTAAGGTATATCAAAATTATCACATTGATTTAGAAAGATAACTTCTCAGATATTTTATGTATTTATTGTATTTTTAGTTTGGTTCTGAACATGCTTAACTTCCTTCCAAGTTGGATTGATGCAATTGAACACAAGTTTTAAAGAGAAAATGGAATTTAAATGTACATTAGCAAGGGTTTCTTTATTTTATAAAAGTGACATTGATGCACTGTGATGCAAGTAACTTCAATGTTGCAAAGGCGTATTCTGATTCTAGACCAAACTGGCAAATTTATGCTATGGTCTGACAGGGAACAGTAACTTTATTTTTAAAATAGACAATGTGCAAGACCCAGGTACTTACTAGGACAGTAAGGGAATAAAGCCACAGATCCTACAGAATTGGAAAATAACCCACTTTAAATTTGCTGTTTGAAGATCGAACAGTCAACAAATCTATAATATATATTTTTATGCTCTAACGAACAGAATTAGCATTATGTAAATATGTGCAATGGCAAACTGGTCAAACACCACTCAGAGCACATCAAATGGCAAATGTGATCAAGACATTTCCCACAGATTTCTCAGCAACTCCCCAGATGGTAATGTCACTGCAGGTCATAAAATCACGTGAAAACTTTGCAAAGTGCTCCGATTCTTCTTTTCAAAGATGTAGCTTCAGAACTCTCTCAATAGCAGCTCAGTTACAGACTGCCACACAAACTGCTCCCGTCCTGGTGTTCATACTCCTTTTGGCACTGTACCTGCCTCAATTCATAAAACTGTACTCACAGCATCTACTGACAGGCATAGTTCCAGCTTGTTCATAGCCAGCAAGCTTTACCATGCTAGTACTGGTCCTGAGTTTCTCTGAGCTCCAGTCTTGTTGAGTTATATCAAAGCTACTTTCAAGCCTCAATGTCTCCCAGTAGTACTCAAAGTTCCAATTGTTTGGAGCCTACTCTGGCAGCACGTTGTTTGGATTGGAGCCCATCCTTTGTGCAATCGACTGCCTAACTCCCAAAACTGACAACTTACAATTTATGGCTGCCCTGGAACCTGCAATATGTTTTCTGTGCCATTCCCAGTCCAGTGGTCTCCCTGCTGTACAAACTGGCAGGTAATGCCGGATGACCAAGATGGCTGAGCTCTTTTAAATGTTTAAAAGGAATGCTTGGCAAAGCATGGTGTCCTGTCTCACTCTGTGCAAGCCTGTGCAGGACTCCTGGGAGCCTAATGGGAGATAGAGTCCTCATCAGATCCTGAAACTGAGTGAGTTTATGTTTGTAATGGGACATAATTTTCAAATGTAAACAATCTCCCTTATAAAATATCTGTGATTGACTGTAGCATTTTTGAGATGTAGGAATTACAGTAATCCATCATTTGTGTAGACGCAACCCACAACCGACCTACCAACAGCTTGTTCTTTAAGGGGGTTGACAGAAACAAAAGTCAAATAATGAAATGTTCATCAGCTCAGTTTGTTTAAATCAATCACAAAGCTGAAAAATCATAAGCAAACACTTAAGGACTTTGTCCAAGAAAGCCTACTGAATGATTTATCTTGTGGCAATTAACATTTGAAAATTTTGATTGGTTCATTTCCACTCTTTTAGTGTCCACCTTTCTAATAAGTGCTTTTTAAAAAATGAAAATAATCTCTACAATTTCAAAACTTGCTCTTGTTTATTAGATTGATTGTGAGTTCATACAATGGCCTACTCTACTAGATCCCCATTATTACAGTTTGAACAGAGTTTACAGCTGGACACATTTTCTGTCATAATTTCCTTTGAACAATAGAATCTTCATTACTGAAATGAATGGCATATTTGAGACAATGAGGGTGTAGCAATATGCTAATCTTATGCTGTCATTCCTGCCTCAATTAAGTTCCATTATAATCAAAGGATAAACAACAGATATCCGGGTTAGCTTGGTGCAAGAGGAAAGTAGGAGCTAATATTAAGAACCGGGGACAGTGGGGAATAGCTTTTAGGTTATTTTATTTCTTTTTTTGTCTTTTCATTCCATTCTCCCTGGTCCTTCTCCCATTTTCTGTGATAGTGGCTCCTCTCAATGGTCAGGGTGTAGTGGGTTTTCTAGTGGAAATTCTGTATGGCATTTACCGCTTCGAAGAGAAGGATGCCAGAGCAATTGAGGGAAGCTTGACTGTTAACACTGAACTAGACCTTACATTCATGGTCTCTGGACACTGAAGGATACAAGTGAGGTCTTCCTTATCCATTTCCTTACAGGAGCCTTTTAATTAGACTACCAAATCTATCTATTTCCTTTAGTATTTCCCAGATTTCCTTTTCTCACCAGTAAAATATCATCATCCAGAGAACCTTCTTTGTCAGCCATATATCATACAGCCCTCAAGCAACATTCAAAGCCTAAAAGAACAATGTCTAAATGCTTTAATGCAGTCAAAATTATTTTCCAATCACTTTTGAGATAATTTTCCTACTTAGATATAATCTTATGCTCTTAGCTAGTACCTGGATGGCAGGGATGAACAAAGCTTTTGTAAGTTGGATTAAGAGCCTCCAAATCTTCGAAGAAGAGATACTATCCCACCCTCACTCTGGTACTGTATTGGCTAGCATGGCCATTTGAGCTGTTTAAGAATCATGAAGCCTCTTGTGAGTCTTTTGACAAATTGAAAGCCATTGCTTAGAAGTCAGAAGAGAGGACCTGCTCCAATCTGGCATCTTTGCCAATTCCAGTGACCAGTTTTGAGTGCTTATGGATAAAACACTGACTGACTGCTCCACCTAAAGAACAGATGCAGTGAGAATGTAATTAGTAAGTACAAATTGTGTGGTTCTCTGACATACATGAGACTCTGATGTGTTTGACTGGTTTCAGCATGAGCCATCAGCCAAGACAAGCCGATGGGGAAGGAATAAAGCCCTCAGTAGTATGTATTGATAAGAAGAAGACTTTCCTTTGTGAGGCCAGATGGAATAGGAGGGCTCCTCTGGTTTCTTTTGAAGTCCAGGCCTGTATTCCCTGGGGATATCTACTCTCATTAGCTTGAAACCCCTCTCAAACATTCCCCATCCCTACCGTAACAGAAAACAGCTTAAAACATTGGCACGTGATTTCATTGTAATATCTGTTCTTTTCAGTCCACCTTCAGGAATATTGGAAATGTACATGTAAGAGCACATGTCAAAGACAAAACTACAATGTTGGAATACTAGGTTGAAAAATCACATTGTCGTTAGCTAATGTGGACCCGCTCCTAAATTTTAGACACTCCAGTTTCTTGGGAACATTGTACCCATGAAAGTATCTGAAGTAGACCTAAATTACTCGTGTACAAATTAGGGAACAAATTATGGTTAAAGACATTTAATAGGGGCCTTGCTTGGAGACGTCTAAAGTAACTTGGTAGTACTTGTATGAGTGCGGGGTGTAATGTACGTTTCACCTTGTAAATGAACATT
Organism: Chiloscyllium plagiosum; assembly: GCF_004010195.1. Taxonomy (NCBI): domain Eukaryota; kingdom Metazoa; phylum Chordata; class Chondrichthyes; order Orectolobiformes; family Hemiscylliidae; genus Chiloscyllium; species Chiloscyllium plagiosum. The sequence continues at coordinate 45,450,592 of NC_057718.1, forward strand.
TGTTTCCCTTGAACAGGATAACCTTGGAAACGACACTGTTATTGGTATTTCTTTTATGGGAATATTCGTAAAGCACAGGAATAGCCGGCCAACTATAACTTACAGGTAAACAAATAAGCTGCATTGGACCAAATGCAATAAACTTCTGAGATTTAAAGCTATGGGAAATAGCCTCCTGTTTCCTTTTCCCCAGTTACATTTTTGAGGCAGTTTTTGATATTCATGCACAATGCGGCTCCTTAATCCTGAGGAATTTATCATTAGTTCCTCCTAAGAACTGAAATATGTGCAAGAACTGAAAAGTATGTGCAAGAACAGTTTAAATTGAGTCTTACTTTTTGTATAATTTTCCTCTGTATCCCCTCGTGCCCAAACAATTAATTTTACATTGATTGATAGGTTTCAGATTTTCCTTGCCCCAGAATGGACTCTTCCACGCCCCAGAATGGACTCTTCCACCTCATTTCAATGAATCACCCAATGAATTTGGCTGAGGAGTTTATGTGGATTTTCACCCGAAATATTTAGCGCTAACCAGAGTTGATACAAAAGAATAAAACTGAAACCTGATCGATAATGCAAAATGTCTTTTAACCTACAGATGGAATGAAATTGGAAATATTACACACAACAGATCTTCAATTAATGTGGAGCTAACGAACAAAGAAGAAACAGTTCCATTTTACACTGTATGTACCTGGAGCTATAGTGGTTTGCTTTACAAACTTCTTTGAGTTTATAGTAATTTAATAGTTATTTAAAAATCATTGTTATCCTCTTAGATACTTTGGAGTTGACCTCTGGCATTTATTCAGCAAGTTGTCTGTAAAGTTCCTTCTTTGTGAATCTTTTGTGATCATCTTATTCTAATTTCTAGCAAATGTCTTCTTAATACCCATGCTGCAATGTTTTTTTCACATTTTTCCTAAATGCATCAATTGAATGCCTGTTGAATTATGGTTTCCAGATATTGAACTGCCTTGTGAATTGTACTCTTCCAGATATCAACAGAAGCTATCACATCCATTATTAATTTGAATTAAACAAATTTAAGCTTAATCTAAGGCATTTACAAACATCTTCAAATTTGGAGATGCCGGTGTTGGACTGGGGTGTACAAAGTTAAAAATCACACAACACCAGGTTATAGTCCAACAGGTTTAATTGGAAGCACTAGCTTTTGGAGCGCTACTGCTTCATCAGGTGATTATCAACCACCTGATGAAGGAGCAGTGCTCCGAAAGCTAATGCTTCCAGTTAGACCTGTTGGACTATAGCCTGGTGTTGTGTGATTTTTAACTTCATTCTTCAAATTTCTCCTTCTTCTAAATCGAAGACAGCATCTCCTTCTGAATTCATTGAACTTAATCAAGGATAAAAGATTGCTTCAGGAAATCTGATTAATCTTTTCTGGCCTCATCACCCTCCCTCCAAGACCCAGTTGCAAATATAGCTATCCAGTTAGACTGTACAATTCAGAATCACCCATGCCCTCTTTATGACAGTATTTAAGAAATCTTATTCACCTGTTATAGGATGTTATCAATATGACAGTAGAGGAGATAGTACTGGGAAATTTATATTGGTTAAACATAAATAAAGATATTTAACAGCTGACCAGGAGAAATGTCACCCATTCCAGGTGACAGTTGTTCTAAGTAGATGAAGGAAATGAGGATGGAAAGAGCAATGCTTATTAGCACATATGAAGCAATTCCTGCAAATTTACAGCCTGTTCGATAATGAGGAGAGGAATGAACCTGACAACTAAAAGGCCACTCAGTTTGATGTTGGTTGTGAGAATAATGTTAAAATAATCAAGAACAAAATTAATTATTGCTTGAAAAGATTTGATTAATAAATGACAACCAAATTTAGCAAATCATATTTGTCTAACTTGATTGTTTTCTTTGAAGTATTAGAAAGGGTCCATTATGAAGTCCGAAGTAGGAATTCCATGATGGTTTCATATATTCAGGCAGATAGGCTGAATAAACTGCCATAAGGCATAGTCAGAAGGATGGCAACATAAAGCTTTTTATGTATCACTAGTTAGACCCCAGCTGGAGTATTGCATCCAGTTCTGCAATACTTCAGGAAGGATGTCAACAACTTGACAGAGGAGATATTTAAATGGTATCAGTGATATATGGAATCCAGATAAATTGTTTCTCTTAAAGTGCAGAACATTAAGGAGACATTTAATGATAGTCTTCAAAATCTTGAAGGGTTTTGCTGAATGAAGTAAATGAAGAAAAACTGTTTCCAGTGTCAGAAGAACAAACTTAAAATATTTGATGAAAAAATTAGTAGCAAGATGAAGAATGTTTTTTTGCACCATGCGATGTCATTATTTGGAATGCATTGCCCAAAAGGCTGGTGAAAGCTCATTCATAATGTACTTGACGGGGAAAGATCACAAGTCTGTGGGAGAAGAGGAGAGTATTGGGACTAATCAGATAGCTTTCCCTAAAACACAGGTGCAGTTGACTAAATAGCCTCACTCTGCAGTGTGCTGTGTGATGACTTTCCCAGTCTTAAGCAGAATGTCTGGTTTTCGGTTCCCCTTCCTGGCAACTAATCATTAGCCACTTTTGGTGTTTCACATCTTCATTAAATTATTTTTTTTTTGTTCTTTTGTTAATAGAACAATCTCCTGTACATATCTGGAATTCTACATAAAAGCTCTAAGTCTTTGTTGTTTCAGGTTGAACAGAGATATTTGAAAATCTTTGTTTCTTGTCAGGAGGTGCATTTCTGATTCTATACCTTTCAATGGTGAATGCCCTAATGCCTGATTTAGTTAAATTTTCTTGTGAGTGTAAACAGAAGCCTCAACGCAGAAACAATGCAAATTGATGTGCAATCCAACTGCAGTCAACAAATGTAACTGTACTTTAAACATGCAGGAAACCCACCACTAGAGTTGGTGCTTCCTGCAGGTCATTTGTGTTAAACGTGTATGGTGAAAACAGCACATTAGTGGCAATAGGATACACGGGAGTTAAATAGTTCTTCATGTCTAAGTCAGTATATAGCTACTTGTTTTGCTATTTCAAATTCCATTTGTCTGCAATTTTTTAAATAAGTTCTCATTTTGCTTTTATTTTTGTCATTCACTGCTTTGTTTTAAGAAAGTTTTCTTGCAATAACTGTACAAAATTTTTGTTAGTGTGATAAAACCATGTCACAATTCTTTTCGAATGCATGTGAACATTCAAACCCATTTATATTAATTAACTGTTTACTGCATATTGCTGAATATGCCAATTTGTTTTATAAATCAAGGGATTGTAAATCTATTAATTTTTTGATGAAAGTCTCTCTTAGGAGAGCAGCTGAACATTTATTGCACTGTACTGGCTAAAAGAATGGCTTGCCAATATTAGTGCTTTATTGTATTTGGACAGAACAAGTGGTTGTTTCACAGGAAGATATTTATTGAAGTCATAGACACAGCAGAAAGTGAAACATTAGCTGTATTTTAAGTTTGTTTCTTATTTGTAATGGCACAAAAAGAGGAACAAGAAAAGGTTGTTGAATCTATTAACTTAACAATATTATCCATTTTTGTTTTCAGTACACAATGTTTTTACATATTTTCCTTCAAACCCATTCTTGCTTCCTGTTGGTCCACTTACAGTTCCCTTTACAGTAATTCAAATAAGTGAGTGGGAGGCAGCACGACAGGGTGTTACTTTCACAATGGCATGCAAAATAAAAATAACACATTTACAACGAGAGAGGAATGAATGCCTGTAACACTCAATCTCTTGGGATACTGGGGCCATTTAGAATCATAGAGATGTACAGCACAGAATTAGACCCTTCGATTCAACTCGTCCATGCTGACCAGCTATCCCAACCCAATCTAGTCCCACCTGCTAGCACCCAGCTCATATCCCTTCAAACCCTTCCTATTCATATACCCATCCAGATGCCTTTTAAATGTTGCAATTGTACTAGCCTCCACCACTTCCTCTGGCAGCCCATTCCACACACGCACCATCCTCTGCGTGAGAAAGTTGCCCCGTAAGTCTCTTTTATACCTTTCCCCTCTCACCCTAAACCTATGCCCTCTAGTTCTGGACTCCCCCCATCCCAGGGAAAATACCTTGTCTATTCTATTTACCTTATCCATTCCCCTCATGATTTTTATAAACCTCTATAAGATCACCCCTCAGCCTCCAACCCTCCAGGGAAAACAGCCCTAGCCTTTTCAGCCTCTCCCTATAGCTCAAATCCTCCAACTGTCAACATCCTTGTAAGTCTTTTCTGAACCTTTTCAAGTTTGACAACATCTTTCCGATAGGAAGGAGACTAGAATTGCAAGCAATATTCCAAAAGTGGCCTAACCAATGTCCTGTACAGCCACAACATGACCTCCCAACTCCTGTACTCAATACTCTGACTAATAAAGGAAAGCAAACCAAACACCTTCTTCACTATCCTATCTACCTGCTACTCCACTTTCAAGGAGCTATGAACCTCCACTCCAAGATCCCTTTGTTCAAGAACACTCCCTAGGACCTTACCATTAAGTGTATAAGTCCCACTCAGGTTTGCTTTCCAAAAATGCAGCACCTCACATTTATCTAAATTAAACTCCATCTGCTACTTCTCAGCCCATTGGCCCAACTGATCAAGGTCCTGTTGTAATCTAAGGTAATCTTCTTCGCTGTCCACTACACCTCCAATTTTGGTGTCATCTGCAAGCTTACTAACTATACCTCTTAAGCTCACATTCAAATCATTTATATAAATGACAAAAAGTAGTGGACCCAGCACAGGTCTTTACGGCACTCCAGTGGTCACAGGCCTCCAGTCTGAAAAACAACCCTCCTCCACCACCCTATGTCTTCTTTGAGCCAGTTCTGTATCCAAATGGCTAGTTCTCCCTGTATTCCATGAAATCTAACCTTGCTAACCAATCTACCATGAGGAACCTTGTCGAACGCCTTACTGAAGCCCATATAGGTCACATCTACTGCTTTGCCCTCATCAATCCTCTTTGTTACTTCTTCAAAAAAACTCAATCAAGTTTGTGAGACATGATTTTCCACACACAAAGCCATGTTGACTATCCCTAATCAGTCCTTGCCTTTCCAAACACAACTACGTCCTGTTCCTCAGGATTCCCTCCAACAAGTTGAACACCACCGATGTCAGGCTCACTAGTCTATAGTTCCCTGGCTTGTCCTTACCACCTTTCTTAAACAGAGTCACCACGTTAGCCAACCTCCAGTTTTCCGGTTCCTCACCTGTGACTATCAATGATAAAAATATCCCAGCAAGAGGCCCAGCAATCACTTTCCTAGCTTCCCACAGAGTTCTAGGGTGGTTGGGACTAGTACAAACTGAGTGGGTTGCACCTGGGCAGAACTAGAACTGATGTTTTGGGTGAGTATTTGCTAATGCGATCAGGGAGGATTTAAACTAAAATGGCGAGGAGATGGGAACCTATACAAGGAGTCAGAAGACAGGGAAACAAAAGCAAGAACAAAGACTGAATGGGGAAATAAGAAAAGTCAATTCAAGGGCAAGAATCAAATGGCTAACATGTGAAATGTGAATGACACTAAGAATATTAAAAGTATGAGCATTCAGGCCTTGTGCCTTAATGCACAGAACATTTGCAATAAAGCAGATGAATTATTTACACAAATAGATATAAACAAGTATGATACAGGTGAGATTGCACACGCGGAATATCCAGGGTATTCACTTTTAGGAAGGACAGATGAAAAGGAGGTGAGGTAGCATTGCTAGTTAAAGAGGGATTTAACACAATAGTGAGGAAGGAGCTTAGCTGCAGTGAAGTGGCATCTGTAGATCAGCAGAGCTTAGATACACCAAGCGTTGGAAAAAATAATAAGGGTTATATATAGTCCATCAAATTGTAGTGGTAATGTTAGGAAACGCAGTAATCTGGGAATTAGACATGCAAGCAATAGGGGTATGGCTGTAATTATGGGCAACTTTCATCTGCACATCGACTGGGCATAGCAAACTAAATGGTAGGTATTCTCAGAGTGTGTGCGTGATAGTTTTCTGGATCAATATGATGAGGAACCAACTGGAGAACAGCCATCTTAGATTGGTTATTGTGTAATCAGAAAGGAATATTTGGCAGTCTAGCTATGCAAAACATTGCAAGGGTGAATTAATATGATAGAGGTTTTCCTTAAAATGGAGAGTGATTTAGTTCATTCTGAGACTATGGTTCTGAATCCTAATCAAGGAGTCTGATGATATGAGATGCGTGCTAGCTATGATAAATTTGAGAACATTACTTAAAGAGATGAGGGTAGTAGGCAATGACAAATATTTATTTAAAGAGTGCACGGAGGAACTGCAACAGTTATTCATTTTACCACGTGACAGGCATTATCTTGTGGAGTACTACAGGGATCAGTGCTTCACAACATATATTAATGATTTAGTTGAAGGAACTAAATGTAACATATACAAGTTTGCAGAAGACAGAGTTGGGTGAGAGGTTAAACTGAGGAGGATGCAGAGAGGCTTCAGTGTGAATCTTAAAAGAAATTGCTGGAAAATCTCAGCAGGTCTGGCAGAAGTACTGAGGCAGGGTTGCTGGACCCAAAGCATTAACTCTGATTTCTCTCCACAGAAACTGCTAGACCTGCTGAGATTTTGTTTTAGATTTCCAGCATCCACGGTTCTTTCAATTTTTTTTGTCTGAAACAGAGAGGTGCAATGAGACCTGAATGTCCTTGTACACCCACCACTGAAAGCAAGCATGCAGGTGCAGCACACAGTGAAGATGACAAATGGTATGTTAGCCTTCGTAGCAAGAGGATTCGAATACACGGGCAGGGAAGTCTTGCTGCAGTTGTACATGCCTTGGTGAGATTCGAATACACGGGCAGGGAAGTCTTGCTGCAGTTGTACATGGCCTTGGTGAGACCACACCTGTGCAGTTTTGGTCTCCATAGCTGAGAAAGGACATTCAGGTTATGGACAGATTGCATAGCAGACTGATTCCAGGGATCACAGAGTTGAAGAATGAAGAGAGACTTGATTGGTTAGGATCATTTTCACGCAGTTTAGAAGAACGAGGGGGGGTCGCATAGAAACCTATAAAGGTCTAGCAAGACAAGGTAAATGCAGGAAGCATCTTGTAAATGACTAGGGAGTCCTGAATAAGGGCTCATAATTTAAGCATAGAGGGTCGGCTATGTAGCACTGAGATGAGGAAAAATATCTTCATCTAAAGAGTGGTGAGCTGTAGAATTCTTTGCCACAGAAAGCGGTTGTGGCCAGAACATTTGAACTTGTTCAAAAGGAGTAAGATACAGTTCTTTAAGTTAAAGGGATGAAAGGATTTGAGAGAAAGCAGGAACAGGGGTCTGGATTATTATCCACAATTATATTGAAAAGCAGAGCAGGCTCAAACGGTCTATTTTCTGTGCCTATGTCTTTCGTGAACATTAGATGAATGCCAGGTAGCCATATAAACCTATTTATTAAACACTGAGTACTGCACAGTTAGCTGGATGTTCCATTCAGCATTATTTTCACCAATTTATATTAAACAATGGTGGCATTAAAATCGCAGCAATTTGAAACTGTAGGCTGTTGTATCAAAGCAAAGCCTGCTATATTTCTATGGAGGTCTAGCAGCATCATTTACCCTTCCCAATATGGAGCTTGCAGAATAACTCTGATCTGGCAATGCTGCATTACTTTTAGCAACATACCAGACAAAACATAAAACATCTTGAGAAGAGCTGATGACTTGTAAAATATGATATAGAATAATAAACCCCACTCTATGCAACTGGATCCTCAGTTTCCTGACCCACAGGCCACAATCAGTGAAGATTGGGGACAATAGTTCATCCTCATAAACACTCAATGCTGGAGCCTCTCAGGGGTGAATACTCAGCCCTCTCCTGTACTTGCTGTATACCCATGACTGCGTCGCCAAACACCAGACTAATGCCATTTACAGGTTCGCTGCTGACACCACTATAGTCGGTTGAATCTCAGATGGCGATGAGACAGACTACAGAGGGGATGTGGAAGACCTGGAAAAATGGTGCACTGAGAACAAACTAGCTGTCAATGCTGACTAAGCCAAGGAACTCATTATTGACTTTCAGTGGGATGTTACTCATTCCCCCCTACACATTAACAGCACAGAGGTGGAATGAATGGAGAGTGTCAAGCTCCTGGGAGTGGTCATCCACAACAAGTTTTCTTGGAATGTTCATGTGGATGCACTGGTTACAAAGGCCCACAATGTCTCTTCTTCCTCAGGCAGCTGAGGAAATTTGGCATGACAGCGAATACTCTTGTCAACTTTTAAAGGTGTGCCATCGAGAGCATTCTGTCTGGGTGTATCATTACCTGGTATGCCAACTGTACCATTCAAGATCGGAGACATTTACAGAGAGTGGTGAACTCGGCCCGGACACTCACAAAGGCCAACCTCCCATCTATAGAATCCATCTACCAGACCCGCTGTCAACGAAAGACTGCCACCATTTTCAAAGATCCATCCCACCCTGGCAATGCTTTTCAACAGCCTCTACCATCAAGGAGAAGGTACAGAATCATGAACACACACTCCAACCAGTATCAAAACAGTTTCTACCCTACTGTAGTTAGAATACTGAATGGACTCACAAACTTAACATTCGCCTGTACCTGTGTTTTTGTATTTGCCGCTGTTTACCTATTATTTACTTATCTATGCTACTTAACTCTGTGGTCTGCCTGTATTGCTCACAAGACAAAGCTTTTCACTGTGCCTCGGTACACATGACAATAAATTCAATTCAATTCAATTCACTTCAATATAAAATACTTAGCTACAAAGAGATTGCAATGGAACATGAACGTACCATGACTGATGTTGTAACTGTTAAAAATTAAAATGGTTGCTTTTCATTTCTCCTTCTCGTGTATGATAAGTACAAAATTTAAAATTTACTCCTTGTCAGTTTGATAACTGGCTAGATTGCAAAAGACGATTTTATTTCTTAGTGTAGGGGAGTCCAAAACTCTTCTACCATCTCCAATTAAAAGTTTTTAAATTTTCTTTTTTATGACAAAATATTTTAGAAAAACAGCTAGAAAATAAAAAAAACAGAAAATGCCGGAGAAGCTCAGCAGATCTGGCATATTTGTGGAGAGGGAAATAATTAACATTTTGAGTGCAATGACTCTTTTCTGAAAAATAACAGGTTGCATAGCTAATAATTCAATTTTCAGAACAATATCTGATTCAAGAGAGTGTCATCATTGTTTAAAAATATTCTTTAAGAATATATTTGGTTTCATTATATCACTGGCAGTTTTTGATAAAAATTTGACTGTACCTCTTCCACATGACAATGACTACTTGATAGTTCAAGTTTTTATTTTAAGTTTAGATTATGCTGCTTGTTGCGTTGGGCAGGTATTCTGATTATATTCTAATAATATTTTGCTTTGATTGAATAATTATTTGCTAATGTTTAAAAAAAAATGTTGTTTTGACTTCCACATGGAGTGACGAAAGTTTGAGTTTAATATTGGGTGTCTGCAGACTTTAAATGTTAAAGTAAAAATGTTCCTTGTGTGGTTTTCATTACCTCATGCAATGCTTACCAAATTAAGTATAAAACTAATACTTGAATACTAATTAAATAAAGAGCCTAAGGATCTATTGATGCTGCATCCCTCTTGAACACATCTGACAAAGGGATTCAGGGAGAGTGCGGGTAAGTGGCAATGAAATGCCTATCAGCCATGATTGAATGGCGGAGTGGACTCGATGTGGCCGATTGGCCTTACTTCCACTCCCATGTCTTATGGTCTTAAAAATGTCTACTGCCATTTATGGGAACCTTGGATCAATTAAATTTACCCACAAAGGTTAATGTGATTTTTCCTATAAATATGTATGTATATGTGCAGGTGAAATAATGTGAATTATATTATGGGGTGATTTAAGGAGTTTAAGAATGCGAGCCTGTGTTATACAAGACACAAAGCAGCATACTAGTCTGAAAATATCCAATATCTTCTGATCTCAAAAGCTAAGCAGACTCAGACCTGGTTAGAACGTTGTTGGGAGATGGCCTGCGAGTACCAGGTGCAGTCAGCTTTAGGGCTCTTGTGACACAGTGGTGTTGTCCCACCTCTGAGCAAGAAGGTCTGGCTTCAAGTCCCACCTGCTCTAGAGGTTCATAATGACATCCTGGAACAGGTTGGTTTTTTTAAAAAGGGACTGAAATTTCATTTTGGGGCTGATGGGTGAGCTGCCGAAATTGGTTCATGCAAGAGCTAATGCTTGTTGCTTACACTTAGTCATTATCCGAACCCATTTTACTGAGTCAGATCTCAATGTAGATCGCTCAGGTCTGATTCAGAGCAGATTCTTTGCAGGTTTGCTGCCCATCAGTGGAGAATTTGCCATTGACGACAAGGAAAATCAGTTGCATTGTGTAAAAAAAGGAAAGTAAAAGGGACGAGAGGTGCAAAAAGGATTTTATTTAAAATTCTAACCTAGTTCTGAATAAACTGCTGAGTGTGTTAGTGCAGTTGAAGATAAAAATGAGAGGGAGGCATGGCTACTTTGACGTCAAATCTTTCTGGCATGCTCGCTAACAAGATTCCCACAGCCCCTTGCATTTCAACTTGCCTTAAATGTATGTGGCATCACTGATACACGAGTGGGAAGGCATGGAAATAGTAGATTCCCAACTAATTACAAGATGTACACATAATTTGCAAGTTGATTGGGCCAAAAACCCTGCTGAGAGTGGGGAGAAGTTTGTTGTAGGCTGTAAATTCTCCTGGGCTGTCAGTGTAGTGGTGAGAGATGTTATGTTAAGAGTGTGCAATACCACTCTGTCTTGCTGCATTGTGGTGAGGTATGCACCAAAATTATATGGTGGAAATTACTAACTTGTTCATCATGTTGGTACGAAATCCATTATTTTAGATATTATATAGTATTATTTTTCTTTTACTTTTCCTTAGGATGATATGGAAATGGCTAAATACATCTCACGGTTGTTCACAGCAAGACACAAATTTTATAAACAGAATAAAATCTGCACAGAGTGAGTATTCTGATCATTACACTTATTTTTAGAACATTATTTATTTAAGAGTGGAGTTGCTTTCAATTATATTATTCTCTTTCAAAAGTGACAGTCAAAGGTTGGCAAAATTTGAGATTGCTAAGATTTGTTTTTCCCAATTCGTCCTTGTCAAAGATATTTCAATATTGCACTTTTAATATACTTTGTCTCAACTACAGTTATGCTTTTCTGTTTTCCTTCAAGGTTTCACTGCTCATGCAAATTTTAGAAATTCTACATTGAGATTTTAAATCCATAACTAAATACTAGCTGTTTTCTTAGGTGAAGTAGCCTATAAGGAAGATATCTTTCACGTCTATTGACATTATTGATTAAGTAGAGTTAATTGGAGAGGTATGAGAAGAAGTTTTTTCAGTTATTTCAAACCACAGACAAAATGTAAAGTAATGCATCAAAATCTGAAGGAGCATGGTGTGAACACTTTAAATTTCAGGATTTTCAATCTTTGGATGTATACCTATCAGTTTAGGGGAACTAAACTTTACGTATGAAAGGTAACCCAGCCTTTGGACATTAAAAATTTGGGGCAACTTTAAGTAATGTCAGTTAACATGATTATCTCTATTTATTTAATAAGGTCAGCAAAAATAGGATCTGTTTGAACTCAGCAATGACTTAGCTTTGAAACTAACAGTTAATATAAATATTTATCAGATATCCCAGATGTTTTCTGTTACCATAGAGATAAGGGGGTTAGTATGGAACTGGCTTGCATCTTCTGAAAGTTATTATTTAAAAAGGGATTAACTTACTGGGTACTAATGGAAGGAAGGTCCAAGAAATCTTAAATATTAGCTGTGATAAACATTGAAACTGGTCCCAAGAAATAATTACACAATGTTAAGCACCTTTTGCAACTCCTCAAATCCTGAAGCAGTCCCTGCCCAAATGCAGTCAGACCTGGCCAGTATCCAGGTTTGGGCTGACAAGTGGCAGGTAGCATTCACTGTGTATAAGTGCCAAGCATTGACCCTTTCCAATATGAAAACCCTTTGACGTTCAATGGGATCGCTGATCCCCCACTGTCAACAGCCTGTTGTTATGTCTTGACTCCTGTCCACTTCCTGACTCCCCAAAACCTGTTAACTATCTACAAGGCCCAAGTCAAGGATGTGATTGTATTGTCGCCACATAACTAGATAAGTGCAGCTCCAATGACACTTAAAGAAGCTCCACACCATCCAGGACAAAGCCGTCTGTTTGGTTGGCATCATATCCACTTCCTTCATCAGCGATACTTAGTATTAGCAATGTACTCCATCTACAAGATGCTGTGCAGAAACTCACCAATGCTCCTCAGATAGAACCCTACAAAACCACTACCATCCATAACAAGGGCAACAAATACTTGGAAACACCTGCACTTGCAAATCTCAACCATCCTAATTTGGAAATGTATCACCATTCCTTCAGTGTCGCTGGCTCAGAATCCTGGAACTCCCTTCCACAGAGCATTGTGGGTCTACCTACAGGAAGTGAACTGTAGTGGCTCCAAAACAAACTCACTACCCTCTTCTGAAGGGCAGTTAAAGGATATGCAATAAGTACAGGCCCAGACAGTGATACTGTCATGTCAAGATTGAAAAATATGAAAGTGCTGAGAGTAGATCAAAGGGGGGGTCTGATATTATGGTCACAAGGGTGTAAAGCAGAGCAGAAAGACTGATAGGGCAGTCTGAAGGTCATAATCTGGAGGAGGATGGTCTGAACGTACAGGTTGAGGGACGTATGTTGGCACTTCTAAGTCCAGGATCAGCAGCCAGTGAAAGCACTTGAGTCAGGCCAGTGGAGATCACATGTCCCTCTATCACTGAACACAGGTGGAAGGATCGATGCTGAGGGATATGTCTGCAGGAACCAGTGACCTCATCAGAAGGTTGGAGGAGCAAAATATCCAGTCCAAACCATGTCATTGAATGGCCCTGCATTTCACCTTTCTTCCCCAGCCGCTAGGGAATCTTAACTTTTGGGTCCACTGACAGGAGCCTGTCCCCTGGAATAAATTCTCCCCTTGTTTTTAGTATTAGAGAAATTCTTCCTTCATTGTCACCAGGTTGGGTTTGTGCATTATGATTGAGCTTATAGTGATTTCCTGATGAAGTTTGTATTGCAAACTGTTCATATAACTTACAAATGAAATGTGGAATGCACTTTGGTACAAGTATTCAATGTGCCTTTTATTAAGATTGATAGAGAGTATATTAATCAATTGATGAGGCTGTTGGCTGATCGTGACCAATCAGTCCAAACCCATTTTTATTACATCATATTATTGAACTTGTACTCTTACTTTAGGGAATCAATTGTGTAATTATGACCATTGTTATTGTTAAAGCCAAGTAGTATCTTTAGTTAATAGGAAACTCTGAATCCATGTTTTTTAACTATAATTTCCTCAACTTTTATGCACCCAGCAATCACTATAGCTAAACCTAAACTAAACACTATACCAGGGTTTAAGAAAAGGAAATAAAAATTATAAAGTGTTCAGAGTAGGAATTCTTCAGGTGTGAAGAGCAAGGATAATGTGATTCAATTAATAACAAAGAAAATATAGGTTGAAATCCAAATTTAACTGATATGTTGCAGCTGCAGCATATTGGAGTTCCTGGACACAGAGGTGACCCATATCTGCTGCATATTTGCAGCTTGAGCAGCTTCCAATCAGAGTTGAGCTGGAGTCCAGATATTGCACCAAATCAAGGAGGGATACATTATCTGGATGCTTTGCTCCCCCTTGGATTTATATTGTATCTCACTCTGGTAGTGTGTTGGAAATAAAGCCCAGATATTCCTGGAGTAGTCACAGAAGTTAAACGATTTGGTAAAAGTATACAGGTCCTTAAGCTAAAGCAAAGACCTGTGGGTGCTGAAGAGTTGAAACAAAAACAAATCCTGGAGAAACTTAGCAGGTCTAGCAGTATCTGCAAAGAGAAAGCGGAGTTAAAATTTCGAGCCCAGTGTCCCTTCGTCAGAACTGGTCTCAACTTCCCCTCCACAGATACTTCCAGATCTGCTGAGTTTCTCCAGCAATCCTTTTTTTGTTAAACTAAATCCTTGTTTCCCGCAGGGCATGGGGGATGGACTTCTTGCAGATAATACGAGAACGCAGATTAAGCTATAATCAAAGCTATGCAAAGGACTGCTTGGGAGCCAGTCACATAGTTGTTACAGGCAGAAGGCACTTGTCACCTGTCTGTGGAGTAGTGACCAATTGTCAATCATCTAGTTGTTGCCAGCCAAATCTCCCTTCATTCTCACCTCCTGGCTCCAGCTAACCACTCCCACTGCTTGAAAAACCACAGTATAAACAGCATTCAAAATGCGTGTCTTGATTTTCAAAAGAGCAGTGATCATTTCCACCATCTTTGATTTTTAAAACAGTCCTGTTTTTATTTCAGTGCACAATCAACAATACAGGAAACTACAAAGATACAGTCCTTATATTACGTAATTCAAACTTGGCTTGTGTTCAAGGACAGGGGGTGTGATTGTAAGTCAAGCAAGTATGGGGACCCAAGGAGTGGCTCTTGAGAAGCCTTTGTCCCTGCAATTGTTCAACAGATACTAAGCTTTCAAGCTGTGTGGATGTGTCTTGATTGCAGGGAGGAAGAGCAAATTGACCGTGGCACAGTGGTGCATGAAGCCACTCAGGTGGCAGGATGAACTAGGAACAGAGTAGTGGTAGGGGACAGTTCAGTTAGAAAGTTAGTACTGTTCTCTGCAGCTGAGAGAGAGTCCTGAAGGATATTGTTTCCCCACTGTAGGGATTCTATGATTCTATATGTCGCCTGCCAGGGTTAAGGATATCTACTCCAGTCTGGAATGGAATTTGGAGTGGGAGAGAGACTATCCAGTTGGCATCATCCACAATGGTGCTCATGACTTTGATAGGACTGGAAGGGAAGTTCTGCTGACATTTTTTTTTACCAGTTAGTGACTAAACTGAAAAGCAGAACCTCTAAGGTCATAATTTCAGGCTTACTACTGGAGCCACAGGCAAATTGGCACAATAAATTTAAAAGGAGTTAAATGTGTGTCTCAAAGATAGTGTGGGAAGAATGGGCTTCAGTTCATGCAACACTGGTACTAATATGGGTGTAGAAGGAGAGCTATTCCACTGGAACAGGCTTCACCTAAACAGACTAGTGTCCTGGTGAATTGAATATCTAGGGCTGATTTTGTTTGCACGATGTAGACTGAAAGTAATCAGATTCATGAAACCATTTTTAACAACCTCAAATAAGCGATGTAACATATTTTAAGCTATTATTGAAATTGAGATAAATCAGAAATTTACCTTGAATTGGGAATTTAATTAGAATTAAATCAGGATTGACTTAACCATTACAAAATGACACATTAATGGCTATTGTTGATTTGGAGTCATAGCATCAGAACTAATTTAATTGTGAAGTGATTAAAGCAGATCACAGTTCACTTTGTTCATTCTGTAGTTCTAACTATTGTTTTTGACATAGTTTTCAGAAAAGTAGCTGCAGCATGACTTTCTGGAACTTGGCTGAGTACAGAGCTGAGCAGAACTGAATCTGCTGTCTCTTCTAGAAATTGCATTTAGCTCAGGCCTTGGAAGAATGCTTGTTCGCCATTTAACTCTCAGATAAAGAAGAAATGTCAATAGATTTTGCAAGCTCTGGATATCTTGTACATGATTGCTGCTTCTCTGAGAAGTAATGTTGAAAGTTTGGACATCCTGATTTAAAAGTGCCAGCTGAAAAGCATGCCCCAGGGTGCAGACTATCAAGAGACAATTTGAAAGCAACATGGTGGAGATTTCTCCATAGATTTTGCCAGGTCAGAAACCCAGCATAGTTTGATAAATTTCTTGCATCTCTGCACAGCACAGAGGATAGGGGAAAATTTCAGTGAGAACTTTGGAGTAAATACTCTGACATTAACATGAAGGAAACTTTTATCTGCTAGGAAATGTAGACAATCTACTGAAGTGACTATATTTCCATTTTATTGATTTTTCTCTTTGTTTTCTACCTGACAGCTGACCAAGTTGGAAGACTGGCTAACTGTCGGGGTGGAAGGCTTCGGGTAAAATGCGATAGCTAGGGAGCAGGAAGGGCAGAGGATATTTGCAGTGGGTGAAGTTTAAATGTCAGATCAATGTACGATAGATGGGGTGGGGAGTAGATTACACTTGTTGAACTTGGGCTGGGAGGATGGCTCAGGGGAAGTGTTCCTGCTGCCCTTGGCCTATAAGAAGTGTCAGTAAAGCATTTGCTGGCTGGATTTGGAAATTCCCACCTTGTTTAAGCTGCTAGGATCCAGGGAACCCTGACTCACATTTGTTAAATGTCATAGTCACAGAGAATGTGGTTCAAGGCTTTTTTTAGTCATTTCAGTGATGTGGGGTAGTGACAGAGCAATTCAAACAAAACGTTGAGTGATAAGAATGATGTTCAGAGGTATCAGAACTTGCAGGAGTTTAGAGAGGAACAGGAATATGGGGTGAACATTTAGATAGCAAAGCAAAGGGATAAGTATAGGTTTTTTTTTACTTACAGGTGTTTATGGCATTCATGGAGAAGAATGGGACAGTCCTTGGAGAGACGAAGCTATTTACAATATTTGGCCAATACTAGAACTGGAAGCGAAGTTGAATGATCAGTTCATTGTGAAGGAAATAAAAGGCTGTTGTCACAGACAGAATCACCTTAGAGATGGCATGGGAGGAGATGAAACAGAAACTAAATATGGATGAGAGTTTCAGGTTTAGGCAGCAGGGCTAAGGGAAAGAGAGGAAACCACTGAACACATCATCTCGATCGTTATAACAAATAGTGGTAGTTACCTTTGAATTTAATTCTTTAAGGCAATCACTTTCATTTCTTAGCCCATTTGGAATTCTGACTAGCATAGGATTTATGTTTGAGCCATCTATCCCAAGCTGGGCTTCATGCATTTGCATGTTTCTGAACTGGACATCTCTTGATTCATTGTTCTTGTATCCAGTTTCACACTTGTATCTTTAATGATTCATGGTTGCTGAGAAAGAATCCAAATAACAGCACTTTTAATCAGAAAGTATTCTTGCTTTCAGTTCTGGTTCTAACATTCAATATGATGATAAGAAGAAATTTCCCACTCTCTCTACCTACATGTAAGCATTCCTGCCATGTTCCTAACCTCCCTTTAATTTATCTGTACCTTGTTTTCAGGGCTAACACCACTAATAGCATGTTTTTTCTGAGGTTTATAATTTCTTGCATTAATCTATGTATTATATATTATGAATATAAACAGAGTCTAAAAGCCAATGAAATGAAACGTAAAATCAGATAGATGGAACCCTCTAAATCCATGTGTGCAGTGGGCACATTCATCCCTAAAACACTGAGGAGAAAGCAATTACAAGGGCAATCACAGAGAAAAGGGTAGTCTGCTTATGTGAGAACAACAGAATCTGGGAGGAGGACCTTGTCCAATCACAGATTCTGCCTCTCATGCTGCTCCAGTCATAGATTCCCCCTCCATTGCTCTTATTGAGCCTCAGGACGTTTAATTGGACAAGAGACATGGTAGGTGACAGAAATTCTATAATTCGAGGATCTAGAGCAGACTTTGGCTGCATCGCTACCAATCGATGGATATCCTTCAGAAGGCAGAGGATAAGAATCAGAAAATGAAACCAAGATGAATGAAGTCTCAGTCTTCGTTGTACCAATGAGTGCTGATTGGGTTCAGGCTCTCTCAGATTGGTGCTCAGCCTCAGCAATAAATGGGGCAGTTAACCTAGTGCTATTAGCAAAGAAAGAAAGATACAATTTGGAAATTTTTTTCAAAAGAGCATGTACAGGGAGGATGTCTAGGTATTCTGTAACACCTCGTAAAGATCAACGAATGATTATGCAGAGCATTTCCTTAAGTGAATAAAAATGTGGCAGTGTCCAACATTATATCGATTACTTTTGAACTGCAAAAGGGATTAAAGAGATTTAAGTGAATCCATCAGCTGATGAGTAGGGGCTGTGATTTGGAGGAGACGTGTGTATACCTTGATAGCTTGGAGGGGGGGGGCTGATTATAATGTGGTTGTAAGAGTATTTGATACATTATCTAAGAAAATGATTGCAATTCATTCAGAACTTAATTAGTTGGGCAATTTTAATTGGAATGTCCAGACCCAGACTACAGTCGGTCAAATTCGAATCATTCGTCACCTGTATCATTCAGATGTTTCCATGATCCCATTTTCAATACAGAATGGTGGAGTTATTTCTCAAAAATGTTTTTAAAAATTTCTAGATTCCAAACTTAGTAATGTTTGTATGTATGAAATCTTTGGTGTTTATGCTGTCTTGGCTTTCAAAAGATAGAATTGCCACTCCCCTAGTCAAGGTCATTCAGTACAGTTACAATACTGGCATCTACCCAACATTGTGGAAAATTGCCCAGATATATCCAGTACACAAAAAGCAGGATAAATCCAACTTGACCAATTACCACCCCATCAGTCTGCTCTCAATCATCAGTAAAGTCATCATCCATGCTATCAACAGCACCTGTTCAGTAATAACCTGCTCAGTGACACACAGTTTGGGTTCCATCAGGGCCATTCAGCTCCTGATGCCATTACATGACTGCCAGCATTCCCAATAATTTCTGTTTCTTCTGCATGGCCCTCTGAGGTGCAAGCGTAGCAGCAACTTCTGGAACCAGAAATCAATGCTGCAAACAGCAATGATGCAGTGATCTCCATGCAACTAAGAGGGAACATTGGTTATGCACCATCTGATGAAGGAGTTAATCAGAATGAAAAAGATGAGACTGTGAACAGAAACGTTGGGTTTGTTTCTGTGTTATGTGATGCTATGACTCTAAGTAGCCCCCAAGAATCAAAAAAGAGCCCTCAACTAAATCTCAAAGAGTCTTAAACAAAAGTAGTTTTGAATCTTAGTGGGAAGTAAGTCAGGTGTTTGACCGGAATCTTCCTGTTATTTGCAAGGCAGTTTTGATTAAAAGTAAAACTTCAGATTTAATCAGCTTCACAGCCCTTTATAGCACTAAAGCAGAGGAAATTTAATAGGTCCTGCTTAATATGGATGTAAATGTGAGAACTTAGGCATCTTTATAGTACTACATATGCCTGCGATCTAGCTCTACACATTAATTTTTTTGCATTCTTGCATTATCACTAAGTGATAATGGTCAATGTCTTGGTTTTGGCGCAAGGTTAGCCGCAATTACCCAGTGGTACTTCCAAGAATGTTTGTGTCATTTAAAGATTTGATTCTAACCATTTTTGTAGAATTCTTGAAATTAAAAATCTAGATTATTGATGCAGCTTACTAGAATAATGTGCCTTTGAACTCAACCAGATATATTTCAGGTATTAATGTTTTAAAAGGTGTGTGATTTTGTGTTATAACATTTGCCATGACCTAGTAAAAGTAACTTCCTGTTGTGGTTTGCCACAGTGAAAAGCTACACGGCATCGAAGCAATGGGAAAATAGCTTATTTGTCCCTGGTGTTTGTTTTGTTGATTTAAAGAAAAGTTGTGTTTTTCATTAGTACGAAGGTTTCTCTGCATGAACTGATTGAGAAAGACCATTGGAGCATGATCTCTAAAGGTTAATACTTAGAATACTTTATTACAAGAGTATGACAGCATAGTGGTCATGTTACTGTTCTACTATCCCAGGTCCCTGGTTTAATGATCCGGAACTATGAGTTCAAACCTTACTAAGGCAGCTGGAAAATTTGAATCCAATTAATTAAATAAACCTGGAAGCAAAAAACTAGTTTCAGTATTGGTAGTTATGAAACTACTCAAATGTCATAAAAAACACATCTAGTTCATTAATATCCTTTTGGGAATATACACCATTGTCCTTACACCAGCTGATATATTTGCAATTCCAGATATATAGCGATGTGATGGACTCTTAACTGTTCTCTGAAATAACTTAACAAGCACTCAGTTATGCAAACAGGGATGGGTATTAAGTGTACTGCCTGCATCCTTTCAATGAATCTTTTTAAGAAATTTACTTATTTATTGAAGCTACCTTTTGCATTTTGAGCATCGAGGATATATGTGTGAAGAATGGCTTTCTTTCCCTGGAGATTTGCAATCTATGAAGCATGTGTTTGTAACAGAGCAATAAGTCCCTCAAGGAGGAGGATTATTCAAGTTCCGTTCTTGGACTGTTAACACTTTGTGGTATTTTCTCACAGACAAACACAGTCATGTTCTCCGACACCAATCAGGAGACGACCCACATGGAGCAGATCATCTTTGGTATGCTTACTATCACCAGTAATATACGTGGCATTGGATAGCAATGATTAATTAAACAGTGGCTTATTTATATTACTAACTTTGTTTTAACCTTCTCATTTGTATCTTATTTTGTAAAGTGTTTCCTGTGAGTACAATCCTATAGATAATTCACATGTTTAAAGCATCGGGAGCTCAGAAGTCATCAAGTTGGATTGATTTGTTTGCTTTCACTTTTTTTCTAAACATAAACAGTTAGAAAATATCATTTTTGTTTTCCTTTTGCTACACTAATATACTGTCTCTCAAATTGCTTTATTTTGCAGTTAGCTTGTCTCCTGGATTTAATTCACTGGAAAATATTCTAGGAAAGGTCCCACCCATGATTTTTGTGTTAATTAGAAGTAAAATTTTTTATAAAATTGATGTAATAATGTGATGAATATCTTTATTATGTTTTGTTAAGATATGATCTATTTACTAAAAATGCTAGAAGGGATAGAGTTGAAATGATACGAACTTGTTTAGGACAACTTTCGTTAACTGTCCAGTTAATTGAATAGAAAATCAGGATCAGGGCAATAGCTGTTTTTACCCTTCCTCACTCAGGGGTACTGTGGTCACCTACACTACTATCTCCACTGAGGTCAATTAAGATGGCACAGATAAAAGCCTGTTTTACTGGCCCAAAACTAGCACCAAAGTGGGGACTAGCAGATACCCATTTCGCAGTGAAAGTGTGCCACTGACCCGAACTGTATTGGAGTCCGTGGCTTATGCCTGGAACAGATTCTGAGCACCTTCAATTCAGAGGAGTGGGTGCAGGGAGGCCTAAAGCTGGTTGAGGCTCCTCTTTGCAAAACAAATTGGTGTTTAGCCACAGAATGTGGCTAATCGGTGGTCGGTATTCTCAGTGCCTGTCTCTGGAAAGCGCATTATTTCACAACCGGCTCCCGTTTCACCTGGCTCCATGTTAAATTAAAGATCCTGTGCTTGCTTCATTTCAGTAGAAATCCTTCCATCTCATTCTTATGTCCTATTATCTGCTCCACCTCGTGAGTCTGGGCCAGCCAGCTGTAATGCTTTCTGAAGCTCAATTGTGATTTCCTGTGGTCTTGCCAATAGCTTCAATATGTATGAGTAGTAGGCGTGGCACTGGGATTGCTAATTTGGGAGGTCTCGATTTGTTTAACTCAATGCATTAATTTACCAAATGAATCATTAGAGCAATTCAATGAAGACCATTAACAAAATTAATTCTTGCATCTTCCATCCTTGAGTCATGATTTTCTAGAGGTTATTTGTATAAATAAATTCAGATTTCAAAATTTGTATTGATTTATGTATTACTGGAAATTTCTACCAATGATGTAAGACTGGATAACATTTAAAGTCGCATCTTTAACTTTTAAGCACCTCTTCTCATAATAATCAGAGAACAAACGTGTGATTCAATTTTCAACCGAGCACTTTTGTTAATTCATGATCCTCGCCAGCTTAGTATTTTGCATTAAAAATTATACATATCAGCACCTGTCCAAATTTCTCCTCAGGATGTGGGGACTCTGATAAGGTTCACTGGTGTCCAGTCACCAATTAATCTGAGCTAGTGATGGTCATACTCATTTATAGTTGCAGCCCTTGCATTGATGGCACTTCTGTGGGGTTTTTGCAAAGTTATGGTAATGGAATAAAAGAAATGGAAGGGAAATTCACTCTCTTGCAATTAAAATAATACATCTGCCTACAATGAAGGTTCCAAGAATATGTTATCTTGCAAGAAATAATATTCTAGCTTTTCTCATTTTCTGATTCAATCTATGTCCTGTTTCAGCAGAGAAGTTGTTTAATGTTTCCAATGGATAAAGAAACCCGTCCAGCTCATAATTTATTGAACCACAATGAACCTGTCAACCTAATTCAAACATTCATGTTATTAGGGCAAAGAGAGAGATCACCTCTGATATTATGACAATATAATGGATTTAATTTTCAAAAAAAGTGTTAGATGTTAAATACTGTCAGTTTTCATATCCGTTTCTGAGAGATATTACAGTACAAAATTAATAGCTATACGAATGTACTTAAGTGCAAATAGTGCTGCTTCTAATTTTCATATAATTCTTATTGCTTGATTTTAGCCAAGGCAACAGCCATTTATAATGTCACCAATGCATGTACAGTACGGAGAGCATTATACTGAAACAAACACCTCACAAGGTATTTATTTTAGTTTCTGGTGTATCTAGTATATCTTATTTTATTTCTCGAGGTGGTATTACTGTTGTAACAGTGCTGAATGACAATGTTGTGGCTTAAGTGAAGCTTTTACTGCCCTAAAGAAGGGTCACTGGATCCAAAATATTAATTCTGCTTCCTTTGTAGATGCTGCCAGACCTGCTGAGTTTTTTGCCCAGTTTCTATTTTGTTTCTGATTTCCAGCATCCGCAGTCCTTTTTTTTTGAAGCCCTGCAATTGAATGGCTATCAAAATAACTCAGGGATGTTCATCATTTTGACCCATAATAACTATGCAATAATTCAGAAAATGGGTGGAGAAAAGTTGGAAAAGGAAAGAACATGTAACTGGATTTAATTGGATGAATGGGAAAAACTGGTCTCTTGTTCATTACATCAGTTTCTGCTGGTGAAAAACTTATTTGAATTGAGTATGTATTTAGTTTTATTCACTTCAGTTTTATGTATTTTTAATGTGTGCTGTAAGCTGTGTGAATACATTGGCAAACGCATTTAGAATCAATTATCATGAGAAGATGCCTTATTCATACCATTGACATATCAAGAATTTTTCCTGTAACTCACTTGCAGTAGATGTAAGCATGTCTTATTACACACAAACATAGGAAATAGGATCTGGAATAGGCCACTCAGGCGAAAGTGAGGACTTGCAGATACTGGAGATCAGAGTCAAGATTAGAGTGGTGCTGGAAAAGCACAGCAGGTCACTCAGCATCCGAGGAGCAAGAAAATCAACATTTCGGGCAGGAGCCCTTCATCAGGAATGAGGGCTCATTCCTGATGAAGGGCCCCTGCCCGAAATGTCGATTTTCCTGCTGTTCGGATGCTGCCTGACCTGCTGTGCTTTTCCAGCACCACTCTAATCTTCACTCAGCTCTTCAAGCCTACCCCACCATTCAGTAAGATCATTATTTGACTTTAACCTCAACTCTCCATTCCTTCCTCCCCTGTTAACCTTTTACCTCTTTGCTTATCATGAGTCTGTCTGCCTCTGTCTTAAAATATTCAAATCTTCTGCCTCTGCCATCTTTTGATGAAGAGAGTGCCAAAGACACTAACCACTTTGAGAGAAATAATTCTCCTTATCTCTGTCTTAGCTGGACAACCCTTAATTTTTATTACAGTGATTCTCCCACAAGAGGCGATATCCTCTCCACAGCAATCAAAACCTCTCACTTTTGATGTTTTAATCCTTAATCTTCCAAAGTCTAATGGATATGAGCCAAGCTTGTCCAACTTTCCCTCATAAGAAGACTTAATGAGTCCAGGTATTAGTCTGGGAGACTTCCTTGAAATGCCTCCTACATGTTTACATTTTAGATTAAATAGGGAGACCAGTACTGTACACACTATTCCAGGTGTGGTCTCAGTTATACCCCGTATAACTGAAGCATATCGCCCCCTGAAAGATGTAACACAGATTGTGTATATAAAGGCAGTGATTTTATTGTAGATTGAGGTATCATCTCTGTGATCTTGCATATAGTAAAGCTTTAAACTGCAGTCATTTAATCACAATTTTTAATTGTTCATGCTTTATTTTAGATAGCATTTACCATGGCAATGAGGAAAGATTCTACTGCAGATCTCAGTCTAGTTTGGACAGATGTCCAGTGGAATATAATTACATGAATGGAACTGTGCCAAATGGCAGTGTATATAGTGCTTCTAGCATGAACTCATTGAATCATTCACAAAACTTCATCCAGGCATCACCAGTGTCTTCTAATCTCAGCATTCCTGGAAGTGACATCATGCGTGCAGATTACATCCCCAGCCACAGGCACAGTGCTATCATTGTCCCCTCATATAGGCCTACGCCTGACTACGAGACTGTAATGAGGCAAATGAAACGAGGCATCATTCATATGGATTGTCAAAGTCAGTCATTGAGAAACCTTAATATTGGAAATACTCATGCATACAATCAGCCAGAACCTATGGTTTACAGTCAACCGGAGATTAGGGAGCGATCGCAATATCCCTCTCGATATGGGTCAAAGCACAGTTACAGTAAACCTGTAGCCACTTCTGCTCAACAAAATGCCAGCCATCCAGCATCTACCCGGACAGCAAATAGTGCAATCTCACACACAGTAAGCACACCAGAGCTTGCCAATATGCAATTACAAGGTACTCAGAATTACAGTACTACCCACATGTTGAGAAACCATTTTTGTAGACCACCCCCTCCATATCCACGTCCTCGGCCTGCCACTAGTACACCAGACCTTGCCAGTCACCGCCATAAGTACGTTAGTGGCAGTAGCCCTGATTTAGTCAGTCGGCGGGTCCAGCTCTTTGTGAAAACATTTCAAGAGGACAGTTCACCTGTCGTACACCAGTCCTTGCAGGAGGTCAGTGAACCCCTCACAACAGCCAAACATCATGCAGCTGTTAACAAACGTCACAGCCTAGAGGTAATCAGTAGTATGGTACGAGGTATGGAGGCCATGGCACTGAAAACTTTAAGTGCTTCAGTCCCTCAACGTAGGAACACCATGCGTGACCAACGCCGTCAAGACGACCAGGTTCAAGAGGTTCAACAGCAACCTTCATATCATCACAAGAAGACACTGTCGGATGCCACAATGCTAATTCACAGCAGTGAAAGTGAAGATGAAGAGGAGACCCCTGACTATGATGTCCAAATACCAACATTTAATCACAATATAGACTATCGAGCCCAGCTGCAGGCAGCATTGGCAAAAATACCAAACAAACCCCCTCCTGAATACCCAGGCAACAAAAAAAGTATAAGCAATGGTGCCTTAAGACAGGAACAAGCTAAAATGTCAGAGTTTGCTATCAGGAACAAACTGCCAGGTCCTGAACTGGATACATTCTCACGAAATGAACAGATGACACTTAATGGGTCTTCACTTGGGCCATCCATTTCTGAGCCTGATCTCACCAGTGTGAAAGAGCGTGTCAAAAAGGAGCCAGTCAAAGAAAGGCCTGTATCGGAACTGTTTTCTACTGAAGACAGCATTGTGGAAAGGGAAATCATGTTGAGGGTAATTCTCTTTATTTCTAATATCATGGATGCATATTTATGCAACTGGAAAAATGCTGGTTTAGAATTTATCAAAGGGTTAGAGATACCTTGTTCCATATCCATATTGTATAGCCAAAAATTATAAAATATCTTTTGTTATATGGAGAGATAATTATCTGTATTAATAGAGATTTTAGTGTGTTGTTCCTGCAGAAAAAAATACAACAATCATATTATAATTTTCTTAAAGTTTACTTTTCTTTATAAAGTTAATACTTAAAATATTAAAATCAGATCCACTTCTTGAACAAGGGAAATTGTGTTCTTGGGTTTAAGCACAATCTGTTTTAAAAGCTCTTTGCCTTATCTCCATTTTTTTAAAATCCAAAGTCAGTTCAATGCTCCCATAAATCATTGAGTTCAATTAATTGTTTTAATTCAGCTAAATGAAATCACTATGCCATTCCTAAACATTTTTCATTCCTAGTCTGGTTATATTCATTTGCTGATAAAAAGTGAAAAATGGTGCTTAATTCTGTAAAGCTTAACATTTGATAAACAGAACAGTATTTTATGGATATTTTTGGAGTCAAAAGAATGTTATTTGTAATGGTCACCTGGGTTCAATATCTTTGTTAAGCCAATTGTTGAAAGATAAAAAATTTGGTATTATTTTTACTTTCGAATATCAGTGCCAATGACATTAGCATTTCTTCTTCCCCATCCAAAGAATTTAGAAAAGCAGAAACTAGCAGCAGCAGCAGAAGCCCAAAAGATAGGGCCACTGAAGTGGGCGGCCCTCAATGGACTATCAATGGCCAGGGTTCCAGTGCTCGAGGACAGCCAAGATGACACTTCAAAGGTCCCAATGGATGAAAGGGTGAGCATATTTCAAGTAGTGAAAGAAATTGTAATGCTTACAAAAATAACCTTCCTGTTTGCAGCCTTTTTATGTTGCTCAATTTGACTTGTTTGATCATTCATTGACTCAGGATTGAACATTATTTACATATTACTGAAGACAAAAGCAGAAGTAATAACATCAGTAGTTCACATTAAACATATTATGTTCTGAGGAATCATTCTGCTTGTCATTTGCTAAACATGTCATGTTGTCTTTGAGTTATAATTGAGGTGATGCGATAGCATACGTTAGGGTTGCCACCTGGTTCGAGATAACACAAATGTAAAATAAACTTAGGACCTTTCCTCACAAGACTATCGGAAATTATGTTAAAATATGATAAAAGTGTTTAAAGCCATGAAAGGCTGAGATAAGCTTATATAAAAGCAGACTTGGTCATTTAACAGCCATTAATGCAAGACGTAATGAAAGATTTACGATATCTTTATACAGTGAGTCAAGAATATAGAATTTACTTCCAGGATTAGTCATGGAGGTAGAATCCAAGTAAACATTGAAGGTTAGGTTGAATAATGGAAAGAGTGGTTAAGGTAACTGGCATCGTACCTGAGATTGGGACTGTTTTGTTGAATAGAGAGTAAACAGTAAAGCCACCCAGTTATGTCAAATATTTTGTTTTGGTATTACAGCTTCTATAGGTATTCTTTGTATATCTCTGTGTCTTTACATGTAAGTATTGCATAAAATAATAAGCCCTACATTGGTTGCAAAACAACAGGTTTTCCCTCCTGTTATAAATGATTTAATCTTTACTCTGCTCTGACATTACATAATGTGCTGTTTTAAATAAAATTACCAAAGAGGAATGACTAAAAAGTTGTAATCTTTATATATTTGTAGCACAACTGACTCATAGTACTGGATTTGAATATTTGAAAACCATTTGTGTTGTTATTTTTATTGAAGTTATCCCTGTGGCTCTTAGGATCTTTCCTTCATCAAGGCTTGTGTAGCAATTTCCCTATCTTTTTGCTGACCTATTGACACAACCATATAGACCTCGTTTGTTAAGTCCCAATTGTCAGAAAAATGTCTTAGGAATTAACGAGTATTGAGAAGATTTGTAGCTCAGCTTGAGGTTCTGGATGTAGATTTGCTTGCTGAGCTGGAAGGTTCATTTTCAGACGTTTTTGTCACCATACTAGGTAATATATTCAGTGAGCCTCTGGACGAAGCATTGCTGGTATTTCCTGCTTTCTATTTATATGTTTGGGTTTCCTTGGGTCGGTGATGTCATTTCCTGTGGTGACGTTGCTTTCTATGGTGATGTATGTCCTGTTCTTTTTCTCAGTGGACGGTAGATGGGATCCAAGTCAATGTGTTTGTTGATAGAGTTCTGGTTGGAATGCCATGCTTCTCGGATTGCACGAGAATACACCACTAGTATGGTGACGAAACATCTGAAAATGAACGTTCCAGCTCAGTGAGCAAACCTACATCCATGTCTTAAGAATAGTTTTCTTTTCTTTGATGATATCAGGCTGTCACTGCCAAAGACAGTATTTGTTGCTCATCTCTAATTGCCTTTGAATGGAGTAAGGACTATGCCATTTTAAAGGAAAATTAAGAGATAACCACTTGTTCTGGGTCTCAAGGTAAATGTAGGCCAGACTAGGTAAAGATAGGAAGATAACCTTCCTTAAGGACATTAGTGAACTACTTAGATTTTTTGCAATAATCAATGCTAGTTTCAGAGCCACAGATAATTAAGGCCATATTGCAGAATTTGCAGAATAGATTCAATCCAACAATTCCTTGGGAAGGACTCAATATCTATAGTTCATTAAAAAGGTTAAAGGTTATATTTGAGGGAAAAGGACATAATTGTACAAAATAGGGTGGCAGGTCAGAAGATTGGGCAGAACATACAGAAAAATGACAAAAAGATCAAACAGGAGTGAAATCTAAATGAATCAAACTGGTATTTTGTGTTGGTTTTCACAATAAAAATTTAACCAACATCTCAGAAATAGCTGTCAATAAAGAACTGGAAGGGAGGGAGAAATTCAGGAAAATAACAGTCACCAAGAAAATAGTACTTATCAAATTATTGGAAGTATGGGCCAACAAGACCCCAGGTTCTGATGTTTCCATTCTAGGGTCTTAATAGATGTGGTTAGTGTGATAATTATGTGTTGGTTGTAATTTTTCAGAATTCATTAGATTTGGAGAAGGTTCCATTAGATTGGAAAATAGTTGATGTAGCTCCTTTATTCCAAAATGAAGGAACACAGAAAACAGGAAATGATAGGCTAGTTCACTGTCTCACTTCCTTTTGAGGAAGAGAGTTGCAAAAACTTGAAACCTTCTGAGGAACAAAATCTCCTGGTCTCTGCCTTCAATAAGTGACCTGAAGTTTTAAACCGTGACCCCTGTTTTTAGATTTTTCCAGAAGAGGAAACATCCTTCCCACAATTCCACATCCACCTTGTTGAGCCCCCTCAGAATCTTGTATGTTTCAATGAAGACATGTTTTCCTCTTCTAAACTCCAGTGCATACAAGCCTAACTTGACTAGCCTTTCCACAAAAGATGACTGCTTATTCCAGGGATTGGCCTAAAATGCTTTCTCTGAACTGCCTGCAATGTATTTCCGTACTACCGTATATAGGAAGATGAAATGTTGTACTCTAGATCTTTTTCTCTCAAGTACCCTTTATAAATGAAGAATAGCCTCCCTACTTTGGTATTCATTTTTTTTTTTTGCAAAACAAACATTATATTTACTTTCTGATCTACTTGCTGTGCCTACACACTAACCTGTTTTTTATGCATTTGGCATCCCAGAGCTCTGCAATCTCTTACCATTGTGAGAATATGCTAGTCTTTTTTTATATTCTGCCTGTGGAAATGGACAGTTTCTTTTAGGTTTGAGGTGAAAGGGCTCCCAATGTTGCAAATAAAATATTTTCCAGGTTGGTGCTTTTTTTTTTACCCCGCCCCACTCTTCTGTCTCTTTATCTTTATTTTGAATCATTACGAAAACATTAGCAAATGAAGGCTCAGTCCAAAGGAGTATCTTGTAGCCTTGAACAAATTACTTTTTATTATTATTATCTTTTGGATAAGTGTTGGTATGAGAGACATGTCATTCCCAAGCCAATTTAAATATTTCACAACATGTTTTACTTTTTAATCCTTTTTAGGCAGTATTTCTGATCAGTTTTCTGTGCTGTGTAAAGGTATAGCTATTAATGAAAATAATTGCTATACCTTCTCTCCCTTTTCCATTTGATCTGCAGTATTAATATGAATCTAGACTTGTCAACACACTAAACAATTTAAAACATGAATTTATTACAGCCCAGTATTGAAGGAAAATAATTGAGTTAGCAAAAATATCTGAGCTGAAACAATACATGCTATTGATTGTTTGCTTTCAAATGTGATGCGACAAAAGAGGGTGTGAGTTACTGATACGTTAAGTGAAATTGATGTAAGACATTTTTGGGTACAAGGTGCTGTTGACCCATTATCTATCTTTTTTGACCCATTGGGAGTCAAGAGTTTTTGAATGCAGATTGGAAAATGGAACAGAGAAGATGGACAGATGGCCATGATCTTATATTGAGTGGTCAAACAGGCTCAAAGGAGATCTTCTGCCTTGCAGTCCTATCTGCCCATCTCTTTTCTCCCCTTCCATTTCTCCAACTTCACACATACTCAGGATGAGTCTTGTCAGGTGTTGAGAAGTAGCACTACCAGGATCAAAAGTGGGAACTGACCCCTTGCTGGAAGGAATTTGGAAAATCTGGAATTGTTGCAGAAAACTGGGGCGATTGAGCTAGTCCTGACAATCAGGGGTGAAGGGTGTGAGCAAATGTATTTGCTATGGTGGCAGCCTCCTGGTGAAAGTTAAATGGTGATGTATGAGGAAAATGATCCTTATTTGGTTGCCTCGATAGTTCATTTGGCCACCTGAATAACAACTGTGATGTTGATGTGCCTGTTACTAATAATATATCAAGGTTATCCAAAGATTTTGAGCTTCTCTCCCAGTGCCTCCCCCCTCACATTAC
This sequence comes from Chiloscyllium plagiosum, assembly GCF_004010195.1. NCBI lineage: Eukaryota > Metazoa > Chordata > Chondrichthyes > Orectolobiformes > Hemiscylliidae > Chiloscyllium > Chiloscyllium plagiosum. The sequence continues at coordinate 45,481,168 of NC_057718.1, forward strand.
CAGCCTGTTATTATAGGGCTGGTACACCTAATGTGACTTACATTTTATCCTGTTATTTAATGAAAGGTCCAGAGCCATTCTAATGAGACAAATCTATCTGAGAGTCTGACTCAGCATGTAATTTTAGTTTGAATTATCCAGAATTTCAACTTGCCTAGGGGAAATAAACCAAAGAAACTTTGTGATTTAGAATACAAGTCTAATGATCTTACATTTTATGGAATGGTTTATCTAGGCTCCACTCACTTTCTCTCACCTGAAAATGTGGAGTGTGATGATGGCCTTACTGCAGTAAATTTCAGTTTGGCTCATCCACCAATCGAGACTTGTTCAGGTAGGACACTGGGTGAGAATGGTTCTGAGGTAGTCATATATATGGACTTTAAGGCGTTTGATAAGTTTCCCCATGGTAAACAAATAGAGAAGGTGAAGTCATATGAAGTGCAGGGTGTTCTAGCTAGGTGGACAAAGAACTGGTTGAACAACAGGAGACAGAGTAGTAGTTGAAGGAAGTTTCTCGAAATGGAGAAAGGTGACCAGTGTTTTTCCACAGGGGTCAGTGTTGGGGCCACTGTTGTTTGTGATATACATAAATGATCAGGAAGAGGGTACTGTTGATATAATCAGCAACTTTGCAGATGACACAAAGTTGGTGGAGTAGCAGAAAGCATAAGGGACTGTCAAAGAATACAGGAGGATATAGATAGACTGGAGAGTTGGGTGGAAAAATGGCAAATGGGGTTCAATCCAGACAAATGTGAGGTGATGCATTTAGGCAAGACTAATTCTAGAGTGAATTATACAATGAACAGAAGAGCCTTGGGAAACGAGAGATCTGGGAGTGCAGGTCCATTGTACCCTGAAGGTTGCTGCACAGGTCATAGAGTCATAAAGAAGGCATATGGTATGCTTGCCTTCATTGGGTGGGGTATTGAGTATAAGAGCTGGCAACTCATGTTAAAATTGTACAAGACATTAGTTTGGCCGCATTTAGAATACTGTGTACAGTTCTGGTCGCTACATTACCAATAGGATGTGTATGCTTTGGAGAGGGTGTAGAGAAGGTTTACAAGGATGTTGCCTGGTATGGAAGGTGCTAGCTATGAAGAGAGGTTGAGTAAGTTAGGTTTGTTTTCATTAGAAAAAAGGAGATTGAGGGGGGACCTGATTGAGCTTTACAAAATCATGAAAGGTATAGACAGGGTGGCTAGAGATAAGCTTTTTCCTAGGGTGAAGGATTCAGTAACGAGAGATCATGATTTCAAGGGGACAGGTGAAAAGTTTAAGGGGAATACACGTGGCAAGTACTTCACACAGAAGGTGGTGGATGCCTGGAACACGTTGCCAGCAGAGGTGGTAGAGGCAGGCAAGGTAGATTCTTTTAAGATGCATGAGTAGGTGGGGAGCAGAGGGATACAGATGCTTAGGAATTGGGTGACAGGTTTAGACAGTAGATTTGGATCAGCTAGGCTTGGAGGGCCGAAGGGCCTGTTCCTGTGCTGTAAATTTTCTTTGTTCTTTGTAGGGAAATGGAATCCATCTTGTCCTCACATTGTGCTCTCTTTGATCAAAAGCTGGGTCTGCTCTAATTGACCTAATTTCTTCCTCATGTTGCCCTGCAGCCCAATCGACATATTTAGCAAATTTATAATTTATTCAACAAAGTCCTGAAGAGAATTTACAGAATAAGTTTTAGTAGTGTGCCGATGACGTTTTTACAATATGTCTAGAAGTCCCCAATGTGTTTCACAATTCATCTTCAAATTTCTAAGAGAAACCGAGTAATAAAAGAGTTTTGACACATTGTCTAGGGTAAAGATGTAATATAAATACAGTTTGTGAATATGGCTGCTAACACCTGCTTTATACTTGTGTATATATTGAAATAGTTCTGGGGATCCTTTATAATAACCTGTTTACTCCGAAACAACTGATCTCTGTTCAGAAAATGTGACAATTGAAGTTGTAGTCTCGGAAATTCCATGCATTTTCTGAGTGAGTTCCACTTAAGTTACCTTTAATATGGCACCTTTTGTGCATAAACGCATCCCAAAGTTCTTCGGAGAGGTGTAATCAAACTAAAAATCAGGGATTAACCAAAGAAAGAGATATTGGGAAAAGTGATCAAAAGCTTAATTGAAAGGTGCAATTTTTAGTGAGTGTGGTCTTAAAGGAGGAGACTGAGCTAAGGGCTTTGAGGGACAAAATTCCAGAACATGGCTCTTAAATGGCAGATTGAACCACTGCCAATGGAGGGGGGAGAAAGGTTACAAGCAAAATAGGTTAAAGGACTAGTAGCTGTGTATGACCTTTTATAGGAAGCTGCCTGCTGTATGTTTGGTTCAGTTGAGGTTTATGCAGAGTGGGAAACCTGACAGGAGAATATTGGAATAGTTGAGAGTGGGTCTGACAAGGCATGGTTGAGTTTTTGAACAGCAGAAGAGCTGAGAAAGGGATTGAGGCAACTTATATACATCAAACCTAATTCAACAGAGAAATCTTTACATACAAGGGAATGAAGTTTCATTGTTGAAAAGAGTTCTACAGCTGGAAAAAATGTACAATATTGAGGTGGAACTTCTGCAATTCTTGTAGTTCTGGAATAAACATGGAAGTTTGGTTACTGCTAGCAACTTTAATATAGTGCGCGCACATACACACACACACTCATGCAGAACCCCCCCTCTCATGTGCACACACATGCACTCCCCGCACTCACACCCATGCACGCGCCCTCTCACAGGCTTACACCCCATCACACTCACGTACATACTTGGCCAAGCCTACACACACGTACACACACTCTTTCACATGTACTCGTACCACATGCACACACCCGCTCTGTCTCTCCTGCATGCGCGCACACACAAATTTGTGGGGTGGAACTTTAGTTGCAGAATTATATTTTATTTTGCTCAAAAGCTGCACAAATCCATGTAGGATTCTGAAAGTCCTACTTTAGAAATAAAACTGACTCACATTGGGACAGACTTTAAGTTCACACCTTTAATATATTGTCTGAGCTAAAATAACACCTATTGTTAGATAAACTGAAGCCATCATCAGAATGTAACTTAAAGGTTTTTGAATTTGCACATTTAAAAGCCTAAACCAGCATATCCCATCCTAGAAGATGCAAGACTTAATCTAAGTTTGTTTAATATTACAACTCCGTGACACTTTAACCTTTTGCTATAAATTCGGTGTCATACGGTCATGTTCCACAACCACCTGGTGAAAATGCAGTGCCTCAAAAGCTAGTCCTTCCAAATATACTTGTTGGACTATAACCTGGTATTGTGTGATTTTTAACTTTGTCCACGCCAGTCCAACCCTGGCACCTCCAAATCATAACTTTTATATCAATACAGTATCAGTGATAACTTAGGAATTTTACATCCCAGATCCATCTCTACGGTCGCAGAGGACAGACTAACGTGGAGTAGTTAACTCCATGAGCTTGTTAATCATTTGACATTAAACTACATTAGCTTAGAAATGGGTTTGTCTTCAACCTGATAAACAGGGCTGTACTTTTACTGCTCGAAGCAGCTGTAAATTTCCTTGAATACAAATTACCATTGGAGAGAATACCAGGAGGCTGCTTATAGCTTTTCCAACCTACATCATTTCTGTTAGCACTGTTAAGGTCAAATTTTAATGTTTATAGTTGACGAAAGGTCATGTAATATAACCTTTTGAGGGTTGAGGGGGGTGGGGGTTGTTGGTTTGCCCAGTGGGCTGGGCAACTTTTTTGCCATACAGACTTCTTCCAACAGCGTGGGTTCAATTCTTGCACCAGACGAGGCTACCATGAGAGCCTCTTGTTCTGAACCTCTCCCCTCACCTGAGGCGTGGTGACCCTCAAGTTAAACCATAACCATTCATCTCTCTCTAATGAGAGAGAGCAGCCATGAGGTCTGGTAAGACAATGGAAAGTTAAGATAGTTGCAGTGAGAGGTGTGTATGTGTGGGGTGAAATTCTAGCAATACATTTACTGTGAAATGCTGACTAGTTCTGTGCTTGGATAAAGATTTGACTCTGCTATGACACAACAATCTGTCAAAATGACCACCTGTTTATTGGTGGGTGGTGTGTTTCCATCTGGATAAGTTTACAGTTCTCGGACATTAGTGTTTAACAGTTAATCAGCCTGACCAGATAGCTTGCTTTCAACTTGGTAATTTTTAGGTATATGGTCAGTACTATATGTAGTTCTTTGTCATATATTGGTTCATACTATTTTATGGTAAATCAATAAAAGATATATTTAATTTTAAATAGAAGCCAAATTGATGGTCAATGTTTTTGCTTCTGCTTTCAGTGGTGATTCAATGTTGAGCTAATACAAAATGCATTAAAAGTATCTTTGATATGAAGTGTCACTTAAATAGTGTTCAATTTATTTGTAATTGGATGATAGAAGATGTATGAATTGTTAACATATTTCTATTGTTGACTAGGCACTGTTTAAGAAACCATTTGTAGCAATGGGTAATATCACAAACCCAAGATAATCTTGTTCTTTGCTTGATGGATACTATCAAGCATATTGTGTGTACCTGTGTTATTGCATTGGATATCTGACCACTTCTCACAACCTCTCTTGGGGTGGTATGGTGGCTCAGTGGTTAGCACTGCTGCCTCACAGCGCCAGGGACCCACGTTCGATTCCAGCCTTGGGTGACTGTGTGTGGAATTTGCACATTCTCCCCGTGTCTATGTGGGTTTCCTCCGGGTGGTCCAGATGTGCAGGTCAGGTGAATTGACCATGCTAAATTGTCCATAGTGTTAGATGCATTAGTCAGGGGTAAATGGGACTGGGTGGGTTACTCTTCGGAGGGTCAGTGTGGACTTGTTGGGCTGAAGTGCCTGTTTCCACACTGTAGAGAATCTAGTCTAATCTAAAATTACATTCTATATAAATAGGAGAAAGTGAGGACTGCAGATGCTGGAGATCAGAGCTTAAAAATGTGTTGCTGGAAAAGCACAGCAGGTCAGGCTTATGCTCGAAACGTCGATTCTCCTGTTCCTTTGATGCTGCCTGACCTGCTGCGCTTTTCCAGCAACACATTTTTAAATTCTATATAAATAGTCTACTGAATAATCCGAGCCTTTAAGCTTTTAGCTCGGATGGTAATAATGTCATAACAATTTTGAAAGTAACTGGCTATTCAAATTTATTATACTGGATGTTACGTAAAAGAATAACAACAAACAACGAGCTTACCTTTTGTTTTGAAAAGTGATTCTCTAACTATGACTTAAAAAGAGCAGATGTGAAAAGTGTTACTTAATGGTTTGAGAAATCTATCATTCAGATACTTCCTTGACTGAAGCATGCCATTGATGTATTAAGTATTAGTGTAACTAGTCCATGTCAGTGAACGTTGATATCCATAGATTTCAGTTATTATGTGCAAGGAAGCTGTTTTTCAATTTTAAAAAATAAATTGACTGTAAAAAAAACTTCATAAGTTAGTGGCCCTGACATTTTGTGAACTCCGAAATGTGTGCCCTGGCGCCATCTAGTGAGTGTTTTTTTATGAATTTCATTGAGAGTTAAATACTGAGAGGGTGACATTGGTCTGTACCAGAGAGATGGGTTTGGAACAAATCGGCAGTCTTATATTTTATATTCCATTTCCTGGAAAAGTATTGTGAAGAATTTTAATTTCAAACCAAATAAAATCAACATTGAGACTATGGAACAATTCTCCAAAAATAGGTTGAACTAATGTCTTTTGAACTTTTCTGGAAAGTGTTGCGGAAACACAAATAATTGCTGATTAGCTCTGAGCCTGTCACATGATTGTCATAGACTAATTTTACACCCAAATCTTCTTGGACAAAAGTATTGTGCAATTTGGATGTTTAGTATTTATTTGTTTAATAAATGCATTTTTAAAAAATGTATTCCATTCACACAAATCTTGAATCAAATATATCATGTCAGATAATTGCAAAATGTATAGCTTCGTCCTTATTGAATTAAACTGGAAAGACACCAAGATGTCAGGATAGATGAGATTAAAATAAATATTTTAGCTTTCTTCCATAATCCATAGTACATAAAAAATAAAAGCAATATTTTCATTACAAACAACATCGGATAAGACAGACAGGAAAAGGCTCAAAAGCTAAACCAAATGAAATGAAGTAAAATTATACCACTCCGAAGTGGGGAAAAAAAGTAACTTTTCAGGTTGTCTCCGTGTGTAACTGTGTTGTTGAAAGATTGTGTGGGTCAAACTACCTTAGAAGATTTGTCGAGAGCTTGTTTTCCAGCTTGTGGTATCAATCCATCTATTGCCTCTGTACCATGTTAGTTAGTAGCAAATATGATAAAATACTCCCTCTATGCCTGCTGTTTATGCAATTACTCTTTATTTTCAAGACATTGTATGGAACTCCACTAATATCGCATTTGTTTCCATGGAAATGCAGTGTAGAATGCTGGAAAAAAAGCTGGAAGAGGATATGGTGTTTACAGAATATGAACAGATCCCAAAGAAGATGGTAGATGGTGTTTTCACCACAGCAACTCTTCCAGAAAATGCAGAACGGAATCGTTTCAGGGATGTTGTTCCATATGAGGAGAACAGGGTGGAACTTGTGCCAACCAAAGAAAACAATACTGGCTATGTCAATGCCTCCCACATCAAGGTGAGAATGTTTTTCAAGAATAAGGCTTTGGCAATGTGCCAATTTATATTTCCATAAATTACAGTAAATGTTATATTAGAACTTCTAAATATATCATGGTCAGACAAGAGCCTCAACTTGTGCTGTACATTTAAAAACATTTGTTTTATTTTTGATCATGTATATTTTTGAACAATAGTTGTGAAGTAATGTCTGAAATGATATTTCATAAAGAATCAGATTATCACATTTTTGTAGTCATGAGTTGAATCACCATCATTTCATTGCCCCATACTGATGTTGGTAACTGTTTCAAAGTTTGATGGATTAGGGTCTGTTCATGTTCAATAGTGGCTCTTTTGCTTATGCATCCTGAATACATAATATTCTGTTAAATAGGTGGGCAGTTCCAAAAATATTTTATTAACTGGTGGATTGCTGGAATTACATCCCCTCAGGCGGCTTTATTTTTATTTGAGCATTCACTTGTGGTTTTTATTTCGAGTGAAAGTTGTGCACCTTCAGTCATGACAAAAGTCCTTAATTTTTAGAAATCTATTCTTAAACATAGATACAATAAATCTTACCCTCTGAAAAGACTGTATTACCAAGGGGTAGGCCTGTGACCTGAAACCAGCAGCTGAGTGATTTGTAGAATGAATTTTAATGGGTCCCAAACACTACACAGTGTTTCTGCTTTCCTCATTTTTGTTATATCTGTGAAAGTGTTTGCTGTCTATTAATTGTTGTCCCAACAGCTAGAGGCTAACAGTCTTTAGGTTACTGCTGCACATAGACATTTACACTGCAGTCAATGATGCTTTGTATTGTAATGGATCCTACTCCTTGAACTCACATATTTCCCATATTTTGTCAATCTCACAAAATGCTGTTGATCTTGTACTTAAAAGCAACTGATAAAGTTGCACTATTTAGCAACAAAAACTGCCAACAGTAGACCTTCATAAGAACAATGATTCCAGCTGTAGAGAGCAACAAAATGATTTCACTGGTTCTCAGTCCTATCCAGACATTATAAAAATGGCAGTACTCCATGTAACATTGCACGGTACATCAAAGCAAAACCTCACAATTTATATTTATGTGACACAATTGTAGGTGCATTTTAAACTGTCGTCAGGAAGGTTCTTCTACAATTCCTTCATAAGCAGCACTGTGATTAACCCAAATGTCATTAGTCCAGTAATAGCAGAGAACTGCTATTTTGGGACCTTAGGAACCATGGATGTGAATGCCTATTCTGTTTTTGGCTAACATCAGGTGTAAAACTCTGTCCTGAAACTGGCACAAGTTAAAAATATGTTGCCTAAATCCTTTTATTGCTGTGGTTCTGTAACTTCTGTTCAATTTACTCAGATGCAAAACTTGATCAAATGAACTAATGTCTCAAAATTGGTTAACTATCTGATATTGTGTTAACTTACAAAGCAGGCAAAGAGATCATTATATTGAATATACCTTCAAGTGAGATACAGTGATTCATAATCACTGAAGGTCTTAACTGCATGTTTGCCACACAGACTGTTAACAAATAGAACATGAAACATAAATTTAAAAACTTTCTTTGTGTTCTTAACTTCAACTTACATTGGTACTTTATATTGCTTGGCCCACAAAGTAGGAGGCAGGTCTTAAGCTGCTAGTTACCACTTAAGGGTGTACTTTGATTGGACTGGTTTCAGTCAAAGGTATGTTATCAACCTTTACTTTTGTACTACTAAACACCCAATATTTCATCTTATCTATTTATCTATACTGTTGATAAAACTAGAATCATTCCTGTTTGTATTATGTTATGCCAACATCCTACTCATGAAAGCCTTTTTGCCATCTCTACATATGACATTCAGTATATATATTACTTCAATGGATTCTGTGAACCACTATCCCATAGAGAATGAAAATAGATTAATAACATTGTTGTGTTGTTGAATAACATATGCTGTTTAATAAAGCCAGAAACTTTCCCATTTTAAAGAGGGAATATTATTCTGCAATATTAACGCCAATTAAACAAAAGGAGTCTGTTAATACAGCAGATATTGTGCAGAATTTAATCACTCCCTCTCCTGGAAGTGGGCTCAGAGGTTGGGGAGGGGCCTTTGGATTGGACATGAGGGTGTGAGACATGGACCACAGCACCTTAATTCCTCCACTCTGTCAGTCTCAGGATGGGAGGCTGGAGGATGACCTCCTTGCCTCAACAAGGCCAATTGAGTGGGTCTTAAGTAGCCACTTTCTGGAAGCAGACAGGGACTTGTCATAAAAGGAGACTATACCATTTCCCTGCTGCCTCAGTGCAGTAGGTCCTTTGTTCTCAGGCGTTCAGTCTAGTTGAGGGCCACCACATCAAGATAGGAGTTTCTTTGAAAGCAACCAACCTACTTTTGCTTTTGACCCTCATTACCTCCAAATCACTGCTCGAAGCCTTCTCCCAGCAGACCTCAGCTTATCGACAATCACCTCTATCTGGGGATCCAGCCACAGTCCTGGAGTTCGGCACAAGTGTTTTACTAGCAGTGGTCCTGTTCCTGGTGACACTGTTGGTATTGGAGATCTGCAAGCCTCTAACCCACAATGCTTAGAGGTGGGATTTGTGCCTTACTGGGAACTTGATCACGTATGGCGTTGAACACTGTCCTGGTACAAGATTAGAGAGGTGCTGGCAAAGCAGGTCAGGCAGCATCCTGTCCTGGTACAGTATACGCCAAATTGTCTGGCTATTGCATCTGGTCTCCCAGAAATAAGTGCTGCAGGATTCCTCAATTTTTTTTTAAGCAGTGTGAGATTCATGCCCCCAACTCTGGCCCAACCATGGGTCAGTATTAAATTCTGCCTGTCTGCTGGATGTAGGCTGGCTATTCAATAACCAGCAACTCATCAGGATGCCAGCATCACAAGAACACTGCTTGTTGCATGCAGTGTCGTGTTTCATTATCATTTGCCATGTGACATTTCTGAGCTCATATGCCAGCAGTCACAAATTCCAGCTCATTTTATCTTCTGGTCCCATGCCTACTAGGAAGAGGAGTTAATCACCGCAACTCAATCTACACAAAGGACCGCTGTAGCCAATAAGTTAGAAAGGTTTATTTCATCAACCTGCATTACATTCTGATCCAGGCGCCAAAGTTAGCAAACTGATGTGCTCACGTATTGTGCTGCACAGTCTTTCAAGAATATTACTTTTTTAAACAGTTAGTGTGCTTTTTGCACTTGGAATGGGGTAATCCTTTTGAAGCATATAATGGAGAATACTAACTAATGCAGACTGTTTGTTTATACATTCTTGTGGTTTCTAATTGACAGGTTACAGTTGCTGGAGAAGACTGGCATTATATTGCCACACAGGGACCCCTGCCACATACATGCCATGACTTCTGGCAAATGGTTTGGGAGCAAGGAGTGAATGTTATTGTCATGGTTACAGCAGAAGAAGTGAGTTCTGTGTTTTTGTGTTTAATATTTCTAACATAGGACACTGTGCAGGAAATTGTTGAATTCAATATTCATTTTGCTCTTACGGCCGCCTGTTGATGGGTATATATGCGTGATGGTTTGAAGACATTCAACTCACTTGGAATAGTTTCTCATTGTGTTGTCTCAAGTACAGAAAGCACCATATCCAACATAAGTAAAACTAATGGATAGAGTGAACTGCTGAGTTTTAGCCACAAGAATGGTACAAAATTAAATTTCTACTGGGAACATATGACCAGGTATCACATTGCTGCTGCCGTTCTTCGTTTCAAATTTAGAATAAAAAAAAGACTTCATTTAGGGGAAAGAAGTCATGAAAGTTGAGCAGATTAAGCCCAATTGAAGTGTGAAGATATCAGTATGGACTAACCAAAGTATCTTAAAGAAAAGTTTAAACTAGCCAGACGGAAAACAACAAATGCTGGAGATCACAGTGGATCAGAGAGCACCCATGGAGAGAGAGCAAGCTAACATTTTGAGTCTAGATGACTCTTCATGACATGAAGTGTGGAGGGGGCAGCATTTATGCTGTAGTTAGGGGCATGCAGGTTGGAGTGTGGAGTGCTGGAGGAGAAAGAATATTGGAAGTTCAGATTAAGTGATCAGAATGTGAGAATGGCAGAACAATGGTGTGTCTAACTGCCAGACTGGAAAGAGAAGACAGTTCCACTGGGGTGGGGGGAGGGGAGAGCGGACATGATGATGGAGAATGTAACAAGTAAATCTAAAGGAAAGGAAAGAAATGGGAGTTGGTTCACAATTTGAAGGTGTTGAACTCGATATTAAGTCTAGAAGGCTGTAAAGTGCCTAGTCTGAAGATGAGATGTTGTCCCTCCAGTTCGTGCTGTGATTCATTGGAACTCTACAGCGTGCTGAGGACAGAGAAGTGAGCATGTGAGCAGGACGCTATGTTAATATTACGGAAAGGTTGGGGTCAGGCTTGTGCACAGACCAGAGGTGTTCTGCAGAGCAGTCACCCAGTCTGTGTTTGGTTTCTCCAATGTAGGCCACATTGGATTCAGTAAATACAATACAGAAAACTGAAGGAAGTACAGTTGAAATTACTGCTTCACCTGGAAGACTGTTTAGGTCGTTGGATAGTTAGCGAGGTGTTCTGCAGAGCAGTCACCCAGTCTGTGTTTGGTTTCTCCAAAGTAGAGTAGGCCACATTGGATTCAGTAAATACAATACAGAAAACTGAAGGAAGTACAGATGAAATTACTGCTTCACCTGGAAGACTGTTTAGGTCGTTGGATAGTTAGCAGGGAGGAGGTGAAGAGGCAGGTGTTGCACCTTCTGCGGTTACATGGGAAGGTGCCAGGGGGCAAGGGGGTGGTGTTTGTGGTTGATGAGTGGACTAGGATGTCCCAGAGGAAATGATCTCTGTGAAATGCAGATGAGGGAGTGAGGAGAAGATGTGTTTGGTGGTGACATTCTGCTGGAGTTGTCTGAAATGGCAGAGCATGATGGCACGGTGGGTGGCACGGTGGCACAGTGGTTAGCACTGCTGCCTCACAGTGCCAGAGACCCGGGTTCAATTCCCGACTCAGGCGACTAACTGTGGAGTTTGCACATTCTCCCCGTGTCTGCGTGGGTTTCCTCCGGGTGCTCCGGTTTCCTCCCACAGTCCAAAGATGTGCAGGTCAGGTGAATTGGCCATGCTAAATTGCCCGTAGTGTTAGGTGCAGAGGTAAATGTAGGGGAATGGGTGGGTTACGCTTCGGCGGGTCGGTGTGGACTTGTTGGGCCGAAGGGCCTGTTTCCACACTGTAAGTAATCTAATCTAAAAAGTAATCTAATCTTATCTAATCTAATGATCCTTTGAATACGGAGGCTGATGGGATGAAAAGTGAGGATAAGGGGGGACCCAATCACACTGTTGTGAGTGATGGGAAGAGGCAAGGGTGGAGGTACAGCTGATAGGTCAGATGCACGGATGATAGGTCAGATGCGATTGAGGACCTTGCCAGTGACCAGGAAACCACAGTTATGGAGGAAGCAAGCCATGTCAATGGCGTTGTTTTGGAAGGTGGCATCATCTGAACAAATGCGATGTAGGCAAAGGGACTGGGAGAATGGGGTGGAGTCCTTGCAGGATGTAGGGTGTGACAAGCTATTGTGAAGGTAGCTATGGAAGTCAGTGACTTTATAGTGAATGGACATGGACAGTTTATTCCCCAAATTGGAGACAGAGAGGTCAAGGAAAGGAAGGGATGTGCCGGAAATGGACGATGTGAAAGTTATAAAGGGGTGGAAATTGGAGGCAAAATGAACAAATCGTTCAAGGCCCTGGCAGGAGCATGAAGTGGTACCAAAACAGTCGTCCGGTACCAAACAAAGAGTTATAGGAGGGGACTGGAACAAGGATTGTTCCACATACCCCATAAAGAGGCAAGACATAACTGGCAATCATGTGGGTGCCCATTGACACTCCTTTGACTTGGCCGAAGTGAGATGAAATAAAGGAGATATTTTTAATGAGAGAACAGGTTCAGCCAGACAGAGGAGAGTCGGGGTGGATGGGGATTGCTGAGGCCTCTGGTTGAGGAAGAAGCTGAGAGCTCTCAGACCATCCTGGTGGGGGCTGGAGGGATAGAGGGATTGGATAACCGTAGTGAACAGGAGGCAGTTAGGGCCCAGCAACTGGAAGCTGTCAATATGGTGGAGGAGATCAGAGTAATCGCAGATGTAGGTGGGCAGGGTCTGGACAAGGGGGAAATGATGGAGTCAGGGTAGGAAGAAGTGAGCTTGGTGGGGCAGAAACAGGCTGACATAATTGGCCTACCAGGGGCAAACTGCTTTGTGGATTTTGAGAAGGAGGTAGGAACAGGCTGTCTGGGATTGGGAGACTATAATGTTGGAGGCAGCGGAGGGGGGGAGGTTTTGTGGAGGTAATGAGGTCAGTGACAATCTTGACAACAATGGCTTGATGTTTGGATGTGGGATAAACAAGCCAGGTTTAATACTAATCTCCAGTATCAAATTCAAGTAAATCAGAAACAAAAACAAGTACATCAGATATTGATGGTGACTGTCCATTATATTTCTACTCAGTGGTATATATGGAGCATCATATGGGCCAAAGCAGTATGCAGACCTAATGTCACCTATCACTTTTGAATTTTGAAACCTGAACCATTAGTTTCATGCCTGCTGTTTTAAAACTATATGGTAGCTTCTGTCATGTAGTGTTGCTGTTGGTCAGGAGTTTTATGGAAGACTTGTATGGTGAGGAACCTGTGGAGAATGAAGGTAGATGATCACTTCTTGTTCCAGTCTCCATAAATCTGAACCACATTAAATCTTTCACTAATGCATGTCGTCAGTAACAACATGACCCAGGGGATAATTTACAATCCCTAGAAAGGGAGGAGGCAAATTGGTATGATGATTCCTTTCAGTGTGTTAATTGCACATTCCTCCTTCAAATACTCAAGCTATTTCGCTGCTGATCCTCATTCTTCTGTCAAATTGATCATGTAGCCCACTTATACTGCCACTGTGACAGATTTTTGTTTCCTAATTTTCATTCAGGTGGTCTTGGTGAACTCATTCTTCCTGTGAATAAAATTATATCATTGCTCTGATATTTTAGAAGTAAACTGTCACAGGAAACAGGATTTTGTCCATTCTTTTACCGTAATCTTAGTATGAAAAAGTTGCGTTTGTTCTTTCTACATGGAGATTGGTGATGTGTAAAGGGACTCTGCTTGAAGGAAATTATCATTGATTATATCTTTTCTTCTAAAATGAAAACCCTGAAATTAAGCTTTCTAACATTAATAAACTTAACCTTTGTCACTTAGGAGGGAGGAAAACCAAAGACTCATCGATACTGGCCCAAACTGGGTTCAAAGCACAGCTCAGCAACTTATGGGAAGTTTAAGGTGACAACCAAATTCCGCACAGATTCTGGTTGCTATGCAACAACAGGTTTAAAGGTCAAGCACCTTTTATCTGGACAGGAGAGAACTGTGTGGCACTTGCAATACACAGACTGGCCAGACCATGGCTGTCCAGAAGATGTACAGGGTTTTTTATGTAAGTATCACAATACCCATGATCATATATTACATTGTGTGTCAAACAGAGTAAAGCATTAACTTTATCATTTCAAGAATGGTTTTGTAAATAGGCCTCAATTAGAATCCAGTGCGAAGCATTTGTATACTAAACATCACTGTTTGCTTTAAAGCAGCGATATTTATATATAATAATATTTAAGCTGTGGCCTATGTACAGCTGGCAACCTGATTCAAGTAACCGACAGACTGCAGTTTTACTTACCAGTTACTAACCCACTTAAATGTTGAACGGCTGGATTTTGGGAAAAATGCTGTTCTTAGACTTGATGATGGATAAATTCTAATTTGGCCTGGTTAGCTAAAGTTAATCAAGAAACATGTAAGTTAATAGCAAATAGATCTATATTTTATGTATGACCGTTTAGACTCCATGGCAAATACTGACCTGTGACAAAGTCAAATAAAAACTTTGAACATTTATGCTTCAAAATTCGAGACACAGCCACATTACCCTACATTACAATTTGTTGTTCATAGAATCCCTACAGTGGAAACAGGCCATTCAGCCTGACAAGTCCACTCCAATTCTCTGAAGAGCATCCCAACCAGACTCATCCCCCACTAGCCTATCCCTGTAACCCTACATTTCCCAGACTATTCCTGGACACAATAGAAAATTAGCATGGTACAATCCACTTAACCTGCACATCCTTGAATTTTGGGGGGAACGCATGCAGACAGGGGAACATGTGCAAACTCTACACAGACAGTCGCCTGAGGCCGGAATTGAACCCAGGTCCCTGTTGCTGTGAGGCAGCAGTGCTGACCACTGAACCACCATGCACCTCCCCCCTCCAGAACATTTGAATTTCTGGTATCTCTCAGGAAATGCCAACTTTAGTTCATGGTTTAGACAAGGTTTCTAGAACTTGCAAAGTCAAATGTTGTGCTTACTCACAATTGTAACAACAAGGTATAGGATTTTTCTTGATACCATCTCAAATTGATCTTAGAGACAGAACTCGGCAAAACTCCAGAGTTAAGTAATTTGATAACTATACTTCATCCCCAAGTACACATAACCACAATGAGTCTTAGGAATATCATTAAATGATACACCATCTTTTCTTTTTAAAATGGTTATTCCTTTCATATGGGAATGATATAATTAAAAAATTGCTGTAAATCATTTTAAAATTAGAGGATGTCGCATAAGGAAGGATGGTTCATATAATTCCATGCCAGGAATGTTATATAGGTGGTCTTGATTGTGAATGACATTACTGCTTGCCTAATTGTGCAGTAGAAATAGATTCATTATTTTAGATACGATTTAACATTTAATTGCTGGTTTTCAAAGGCTATTATAAGAACTTAGTACAAGCAAATATTTATAAGCTAAACAGGATTTAATGTTTTTAGGACAACTGAAAATGCAAATAAATCCTACCATACCAGTATGAGCCAGTTGTGAAATGCAAAGAATAAGCAAAACACAAGTCTTAAAGTATTCAATCAATTAATTTTCTCTTCCGAATAATCATTTGTGTGAACTCTGAATTTTATTCTCATTCTCTGAAACCTGCACCTTCCTGTAGACATATCGAGCTGGATTTTCATCAAGAAGATGAATAAACTGGAGTCAGGAGAAGTCTAGACCCCACAAATCCATTCCCAATAAGAAAATCTCAACATACCATATTTTCATTCCAGGACCACTCTCAGCCGAGGCAGGCCTGAGGTGGCAGTGTAGGATGGGGAGGCTAGCACGCTAGAAGATTTGCTTTATTAGTAGGATATCAGCACAGCTGATCATCAATTTAAGTCCTTATCGATGGGACTGTCCATGCCCCAGTGTTCCTCTTGCATCCACTATGTTCACTCTCCCCATAATCTACTATATACACCAGAAATGAGCCATTGACAAGTCTAAAAGGTTCTTGAAATGCACATGAAATTGACATAATAAACAAAAATTGTCCTAAAAACATCAAATCAGCAGTTTTGAAAATTTGCTGAAAGCAAGGACAGCTAATCTTGCATCTTTGAAAAGGTCAATCAACCACAGCACGGGAGCAATGACTAAAAAAGCTTTTATTCATTTTACCTTTTAATCTTCTATAAATAAACACAGGCATTGAAAAACCTCTGAAAGAATAAATTATTGCAAGGATGTAGGTAGTAAATAGCTTCCAGCCCCTTCTCTTTGGCTATTAATATTATTTGCTGAGCTAAGTGGATATGTAATTTTTAAAGCTCAGCCACACATTCATAATGAGGCCATCTGACAACTTTATTCACATAAAGGCAGATAGATAGGTGGGTATAACATCTGTTTTTACAGATGATGGAACATTACAAGTGTGCCAGAGATGAAAACCTGATAAAGCCAGAGATTCTCAGCCCTAAATATTTACCTGTGTACATGACCAATCATCACATGCTTTACCCATTTTCAAATATTTTGAAAGAATAAATTACTGATGATAATCAAGTTGTTATGCCATGACGTAAAGAAGCTGCCTTGAGATGAACAGCTCTCTTGATATGACAGAGAAATACACTGCAGTTCACCTGAATACACTGAATGCCCTGCTGTTGTTCCAAATTCATATATGCACTCATTTGCACATCATACGAAAATATTTATAACAAATTCACTCAAAAAACCTAAAGACTGAACTTCAGTTTTAAATATTGTTAACTGAACCCTGCATTATAGCTTCATCCTTGGAAGATACAATCTAAAACCAGCTGTCAAATATAGCATGCAGGATATAGAGAAAAATTCAGCTCCCTATCGGATTCCTATCACTGGGCTAACCATGGCTTTGTGTATAAACTCTTCTGTCCTTGAAATTCAAGGCATTTCACATAATCTGCTCTAGAACGCCAACTGTTGGATTGCAACCATCTGAATTCATCGTCACTTCATTGAATGATATTGCTGTAGACAAGAGTTTAATGCTAATAAAATACCCTAAATTGTCATTAAACATTTGCCTTCACAAACTACTTTCAGTTACTGGAAAGATGCTCTTGAAAGGAGGTGTTGTGTAGGGGATAGGATTGCAGTGATGCGAAGAGATGCTAATAGGTAAAGAATCTGGGTGGAAGAACACTAAATCATAATTTATATTCAGGATTTCAGGCATTTTTTACTAAATTATAACCAGTTTAACTGTTTCATCCTCCTGGAGGTCATTTTTGCATGTTGACAGAGCCAAGTTTGTTTGTTACCATTAGTCCTTTCTGTTTTAATTTTACAGCTTATCTCGAAGAAATTCAGTCTGTCCGTCGACACACCAACAGCATGCTGGATTCTACCAAGAGCTGCAACCCACCAATAGTTGTGCATTGCAGTGCAGGAGCTGGACGAACAGGAGTGGTGATTCTAACAGAAGTTATGGTTGGTTGTCTGGAGCATAATGAGGTGAATGCAACAGATGGTTTTGAAAATGCATTTGATAAACTTCTTGATCCATGGTGTGCTAGTTAGCAGTTAATTTGTCAAGTGCAAATGTCTTCATCAAATTTTACACAATATTTCCAAACCATGTATGTTGCATAAAAATGGAATATGCTATTGTTGGGTTCTACTTCCTGACAAGTCGAGATAGACTGAAGATAGGCGGAGAACGTTGACCACTCTTCTTCTGCAGTGGCATCAGTACTTTGTACTTTTAGATTAGATTACATTACAGTGTGGAAACAGGCCCTTCGGCCCAACAAGTCCACACCGACCCGCCGAAGCGCAACCCACCCATACCCATACCCATACCCCGACATTTACCCCCTAACCTAACACTACGGGCAATTTAGCATGGTCAACTCACCTAACCTGCACATCTTTGTGACAGTGGGAGGAAACCGGAGCACCCGGAGGAAACCCACGCAGACACGGGGAGAACGTGCAAACTCCACACAGAGAGTCGCCTGAGGCGGGAATTGAACCCGGATCTCTGGCGCTGTGAGGCAGCAGTGCTAACCATTGTGCCACCGTGCCGCCCACTGTTTTATTAGCTATTTTGTTTGCCTGCAATCCTGAGCACTGATGCTCTTTTCTGTTGAGTACGACTATTCATTGCATGCACTTTTCTAAAGTTAGTATTTTAGTGAGTGAACCTTCTCCATGAATTGGCAATAAGTGTTAGTTTGCCACTGATGCTCAATTCCATGAACACTTGTTTTAAAAAAAGCTCTCCACTTTCAACCCATTTTGCATATCAGTTTTCATCTGTTTCTTGACATTTGCATTAAAGTCATTATCTAATATTAAAATCATCATTTTAGCCCTATTTGTTTTGGAAGATATTGAATTATTATGGAAAATGTTACATTAGGAACTAGCAACAATCATACTAGGTTGAAGTTAATTCTTGTTTCTTGGCTTGATGATTCCAGTACACATTTACCAGCTTCCGAACTGGGTAACCAGGATATAACGTAGAAAATCTGAAGAAATTTGTGAAATTGGAAGCATCAGATTTTTATTGCACATAACATCTCTTACCTATTTGGAAATCAATTAGTACAAATTATGTAGCTAAACCTGTAAACTGCCAACTTAAACCATAGCTCCTACAAAGGATTGGAGCATCATAGTGCAGTTTTGTCATTGTTGTTAGACCCTTATTATGGATAGAGCTAAAACTAAAAATCCAGGCTAAAATAGTAAATGTTTATTTTCTGAAGCTAACTGGTTAAGATGGACAAGGAAGCTTATATAGGTAAAAACAATGACTGCAGATGCTGGAAACCAGATTCTGGATTAGTGGTGCTGGAAGAGCGCAGCAGTTCAGGCAGCATCCAAGGAGCAGTGAAATCGATGTTTCAGGCAAAAGCCCTTCATCAGGAATAAAGGCAG